>NW_028294783.1:0-104000 GCF_964341445.2 Mesoplodon mirus | reverse complement strand
TCACATTATTTATTTTTAATTTTTAACAGTGTAAGCATATGTAACTTCTTTAACTATAACGTTTGTGTATGTATACCCTTGGTAACCAAACAACTAGAATGTGTCTTCAAATGGAATGCTGCTAGGGTTCTAACAATCTGACTATACTGGTAAAGGGGACCTCATTAGATCTGCTTTGTTTCTTCATGAGGACATACTTTACACTAGTATTTTCTTCATTCTGAAAGCAAAGGAACACATTTTAAAGTGTATTTTCCATCCCAGCTTCAT
Source organism: Mesoplodon mirus (assembly GCF_964341445.2). Taxonomy (NCBI): domain Eukaryota; kingdom Metazoa; phylum Chordata; class Mammalia; order Artiodactyla; family Ziphiidae; genus Mesoplodon; species Mesoplodon mirus. Next base: position 103,730 of record NW_028294783.1, on the reverse strand, counting down.
TTAGAACGTTGTGTTGTTTCTCACAGTAAAGGGGGCACTCACTGAAAAATAATTCTAGGTTTAGTTGATTTTGTCTTTTTAAATTGCTGATGCTTCCAAGAAGGAGGAAGTCTCCAGAGAGGCCTCCATCTTCAAAATTACTTTAAAGCCATAGGCCCCATGTCAACAATGTAAAGGAACGAAGTTCATCAGTTGTTTTGCCCAGTGTTAGGCCAAACCCTACACACCATGTGACCTTTGCACCTACCCTGACTTCTGTGAGGTCTTCTCAGGAGATTGGAGACTCTGGGATCTCTCTAAAGACTCTTTTGAATGCCATTAAAACCATGGAGGGAAGACTGGAAGGTAAAATAGACATTCTTGCCTCAAGACCATTAAAAAATGATGAGTCACCAAATTTTCTTCACCGGGCTTCGGTAAGTGAAGGCCACAAATTAAATCATAAGGAAATTTCAGATTTATACAACAATGAAGAAAAGCAGTAACATCTAGAAAGATAACGTTTGGAGGTGTGAGTAACAACAAGGAAAGAACTTCTTCACAAACAGCAAAAACTGATGATGTAGATCAAAACCATCAGTCTGGCTATTGCATACTTAGTTTTTGATTTGGACACAGAAATGTCATATTTGGCTTAAGAGTAACCATTGAGATTTTTAATCTAAGTTTCACTTTAAAAATTAATGCTAATAGTCTTAACATTTACAGTAAAATGGGTAAAGCCTGATTTTCAAGTAGAAATACATAAATAGAAGCCCTGAGAACTTGAACACTGGAAAATACTTCCCAAAGAAAACTTACTAGAGCATCCATCTTTGTTTGGTGTTTAAAAATAGAAAGTACTAGAGCTTGTCTTCTAGAGTTAACTACAATTTAGACCCTTTCTGTAAGCACTTTTGCTAGTGGCCTTTTCATTTTTATAAATAATTTATAAGCACTGGTAAAATTATAAAAACTATATTCTTCCTAATGTGCTTTTCTAGAACAAAATCCAATAGGTTTTCAAAACCTTATAAGTTAGCATCTTTTGTACTATTCTTGAATCCTTACAGAAGACGTTAAAGTATTTTTAACGTTGCAGGTTAAAAGTTATAAGGAAGTATAATATTGAGGAAGATGTGGGGAAAAGGCATTCTTCTTTGCTGCTGTTTGGAGTGCCCTTTTCCTGTGGAGGACAATTTGGCTTTGTTTATCACTTTACACCCACAGTTGCACTCTTTCCTACAGATACACTAGCTTGTACATAAGACATGTTTACAAGGTTACTTTCTGAAGTATTGTTTGTTATTAGCAAAAGACTAGAAACAACCAAAATTCCATCAGTAAGAGGCTGGCTAAATAAATCATGGTATATCCATAGTTTGGAATACTGTTTGAAGATATATTTATCTTAATCATAACATATCTATTATTAGGTTAAAACAGTCAAGGTTCAGAAGAGCATACAGAGTATTTTACTATTTGTGTGCAAAAGGGTTGGGGCGATGAAGTATACATATGTATTCACTTTTGAATAGAGTCTCTCTAAAATGAATCGTAATAAATTGGCAACATTATTTTCGAGGAAGGAAACTGGGTGGCTGGGAGATTTTTCACTTTATCCTTTTGTACCTTAAGAGTAATGTGAATGTGCTACCCATCCAGAAAAATTTTATGAACATTTTATTTTCAACAGAAGTAAAAGTAGAGAAAGGATGGTCTTTTCCACAAATGTGCTAAAGCAATTGGGTATCATATGCAGAAACAAAAAAACAAAATACCTTTGATCCATACCTCTTACCATATATAAAAATTAACTCAAAATGGATGAAAGCCCTAAAGGTAAAACTTAACACTGTAAAACTTCTGAAACATAGGATGAAACCATTGTGATCTTGGATTACACTAAGATTTCTTAGATTTGACATCAAAAGCATGATCCATAAAGGAAAAAAATGTAACATTGACAACGTATGCTCTTCAAAGACATTGTTAAGAAAATGAAAAGCTACAGGCTGGGGGAAAAAAAAAACATTTTCAAATCACATATCTGAAAAAGGTCTTGTCTCCACAGTTTATTAAAAACTCTCAAAACTCACTAAGAAGGAAAAACAATCCGAAAAAAAAAGGTGCAAAGTATTTTATTTATTTGGTGAACACACGTTTCACCAAAAAAGATATACGGATGATAAATAAGCACCTGAAAAGATGTTAAACATCAGTCATTAGGGAAATGCAAATTAAAACTGCAGTGAGGTACTACCACACACTATTAGGATGTCTAAGATTGAAAAACTGATTACCCCAAGTGTTAGTGAAGATGTGGAGGAACTCTCATACATTGCTGAAGGGAATGTAAAATCACTCAGCCACTCTGGAAAATAGTTTGGTAGTTTCTTTAAAAGTGAGACATACTACTACCATACAACCCAGCCAGTCCACTCCTATGCATTCACCAAAGATAAATGAAAGCATATATCTACACGAAGATCTGTATACAACTGCCCAGAGCAGCTCTACTTGTAACAGCTTAAAACTGGAACAACTCCAGTGTTCAGCAGAACACTATTCAGCAACAGAAAGGAAGAAGTATTGATATATAAAGAAGAGTGAGTGAATCTCACAATAATTGCGCTGAGTGGAAAATCATTCAAAAATGAGTACATCAAATATGATTTCATTTATATAAAATTCTAGGAAATAAAAGTGAATTGATTGTGACAGAAAACAGGTCAGTGGTAGCCTTGGGTGGATGTGTAGGAACAGGGAGATATAGAAGTGGGGGAGGGCTTCCCTGGTGGCGCAGTGGTTAAGAATCCGCCTGCCAATGGAGGGAACACGGGTTCAAGCCCTGGTCCAGGAAGATCCCACATGCCGCGGAGCAACTAACCCCGTTCATCACAACTACTGAGCTTGCGCTCTAGACCCCGTGAGCCACACTACTGAGCCCGCACGCCACAACTACTGAAGCCCACGCAGCTAGAGCCCATGCTCCACAAGAGAAGCCATGGCAATGAAAAGCCCGTGCACCACAACAAAGAGTAGCCCCCGCTCGCCACAACAAGAGAAAGCCTGCGTGCAGCAACGAAGACCCAACGCAGCCCAAAAATAAATAAGTAAATAAATTAAAAAAAAAAAAAAAAAAAGAAGTGGGGGAAATTACAAAGAGGCATAAGGGAACTTTTGGGATAATGGAAGTGTTCATTATCATGATTATGGTTTATACATATATCAAAATTGTACACTTTAAATATACATAGCTTATTGTATTTCAACTATATCTCAGTAAGGCTGTTTTAAAAAATGTGAATGTATTATACGAAAATTAATTATTTTTAAATGTTTAAAATAACATTCTTGAAATGACAAAAACAGTAGCAATAGAGAACAAATTACTGTTGCCAGGGGACACGGGATGAGTTTTGGGGAGGGTGTGAACACAGAGAAGTAGCACAAGTGAGTTCTTTGCGGCAGTGGAGCAGTTCTGTATCTTGGTTGTCGTGATCACAGGAATAAGTGCATGGGGTCAAATTACATAGAGCTATGTGCATGTGTGCATACACAGATGAATGCAGGTTAAAAAAATGGTGAAGGGCTTCCCTGGTGGCGCAGTGGTTGAGAGTCCGCCTGCCGATGCAGGGGACGCGGGTTCGTGCCCCGGTCCGGGAAGATCCCACGTGCCGCGGAGCGGCTGGGCCCGTGAGCCATGGCCGCTGAGCCTGCGTGTCCGGAGCCTGTGCTCCGCAACGGGAGAGGCCACGACAGTGAGAGGCCTGCGTACCACACACACACACACACACACACACACAAAACGTTCCTTTTCATCCATTTCTTAGGTGTCCCACAGTTTCTATAGTGTTATGTTTTTATAGTTTTATATTAGAAAATATATGTAAGGGGCAATATTAGGGTAGGAGATTAAGAAGTACAGACTACTGTGTATAAAATAAGCTACAAGGATATATTGTACATTACATGGAATATAGCCGATATTTTATAATAACTATAAATGGAGTATAATCTTTAAAAATTGTGAATCCCTATGTTGTATAGTTGAAACTTACATCATATTATAAATCAAGTCTACCTCAATTTTTAAAAATATGTATCTATATATATTTAGATCATTTGAAACAGTAGGAGGATATGACCTTGACCTAAATACTGGTATTTCCGAGACTGCCTGGTAAGCTAGCTGTGGAAGCTACTTGGATTTTAATGACACAGGGACATCAGATCTCTGAGGGCAGCAGGATTTATTTGCTTCTGTGTTCTTCCCCATTTCAGTGTCCTGAATTAGAAGTTCTTCCAAAAAAGAAACCCAGTATAAAAAGTAAAGTGCTTTATAGATGAGAACATGCCATCTGACAAGTTTCAGGGCATTTTATTGAGTACTCTGAGGCTGGGGGTAGCGTAAGTTACCTGAGAAATATTGTGGAACAAGGATATTCTGTGTTTTGTTTGAAGAGAGGCAAATCGAAAATTCTTGAGTGTTCATCATTATTTTCCACTGAGTTCTAAGGTTAACAGCAGTTTGCTTCCTTTTAAAGTGAGAATAAGTGTTGCATCAATACCTCTCTTTAGAGGCAGCCATTCTAATTCTGAACCTTAAGTGAATACACTTAAGGGGGAGCCATGGAACATGTTTTATACTGTACACTGTGGAAAAGAGCACCAGAAACAGGCAAAGATGAGAAAAAGGATTCTGCTGATGGAACAAGAGAGATTTCCTAAGACAAAATGTGTTTTCATGTAGCCTTTCTAAAAAAAAAAACGAAGTATTAGCACTCAAATTTTAACAGTTCTTGAAAACAATCAGTGGCTACAACCAAGAGGAGTTTGCCCTTCAGAGGTGGGAAACAAGAAAAGATACTGAGAGAGGAGAAGGTTGATTTAAATTAAAAATTTTGGATGAATTTTTTTCTGATTCAGAGATAAGCTCAGTAATGTTAATTGTCGATTTGTATTGAGAGGGTTGGGAATAAGAGGAAGAAAATGTAGAAAAACACACAATTTGGAGATTTGTGAGTAAATATTAATGATTTTATTCCCCCAAATCATCTTTTCTTTAAAGTGAAAGATGTGAGTAGTCAGCTTTATGAGTTAGTTTTCAAATATAATTCAGCCTATAAGAATTCTGTTAATTCAAATTTCGTAATTCTCTGTGGGTAAACACAAGACTCTTGTCTCCTTACATACTGACAATTCTAATTATCCGTACTCAGAAAGGGTTTTGAATACTAGATACCACAATTTCTTTAAAATTGAAATATTTTACCCACAAAGTCTCACTGTTATATTCATGAGTCATGTTAATTTGGAGTTTCCATAAATGCTATAAACCAAATGAATTATCTCAGTACATGTATAGGGCTATAGCCTATTTTATTTGTTGAAATAGCTATTTTAGTTGAAATAGCATCATTAGAAAAACAGGATCGCTTTTTACAAGTTTTAAGGATTTTCTGTGATTTTTTTCTGCAAAACTTGTGACATCTTTTTTTTCTGTTTTGGAGTGTGTGTGTGTGTGTGTGTGTGTGTGTGTGTGTATATATATAGATATAGATATAGATATAGATATCTTTAATGAGACTTGTTTGTTTATTCTTCTGTTTTCCCTCTAGATAAAAGTTAAGCAGGTAGAAGAACAACTACATCCTTTTACTGAAACCAGTTCACAGAACGACCATCTACGCAAGTTGAATAAGGCACTAGAGGGCAAACATGCTCAGGTGTGATTAACAGCTATAAAACAGATTGCTTCTATGTTGTTTTAATAATTAGCTTTTAAGAAATTGGTGACTTTCTCCCCACCTCACCGTATGATCCCAGAAAGATGAATATTCTCTCACTTGACTCAATTTATCAAAAATATTTTAAACACCCTCGATGTACAAGGTTCCACTCAACCACAGAAGAGTTCATAAAGATGCCTGAAGCAGTATTGGGACATTCAACTTGCATGCTCTAATTGCAGGATTAGGAATGTACTCGGCAGACTTTATTATAGAATAGAAGGTTATGCCTTTCAGAAACAAAATAGATTGTATTGTGAGCATGCATAGGGAACATCATCATGATGAAAGCATTGAGAATCTCTATCATAGAGGAAGTGTTTTTTTAATTTGAACCTTAAAACTTTTGGCAGAGGTGAGGAACAAGTATCTTTGGGTTTTTAATTACAGGCGAATGCAGAACTCATTGCCAACAAGATATACTTGCAATAGTGCACTTGAAAGAGGTATTAGTAGTGAAGGTGCTTACTTGTTAGCATGGTGGCTATTGAGACTGGGACTATTGAGACTATTAACAATGATTTACAAATTTATCACATTATGTATTTTGAATTTTTAACAGTGTAAGCATGTGTAACTTCTTTAACTATAACGTTTGTGTATGGATACCCTTGGTAACCAAGCAACTAGAATGTGTCTTCAAATGGGTTCTAACAATCTGACTATACTGGTAAAGGGGACCTCATCAGATCTGCTTTGTTTCTTCATGAGGACATACTTTACACTAGTATTTTCTTCATTCTGAAAGCAAAGGAACACATTTTAAAGTATATTTTCCATCCCAGCTTCATTTAGAACGTTGTGTTGTTTCTCATAGTAAAGGGGGCACTCACTGAAAAATAATTCTAGGTTTAGTTGATTTTGTCTTTTTAAATTGCTGATGCTTCCAAGAAGGAGGAAGTCTCCAGAGAGGCCTGCATCTTCAAAATTACTTTAAAGCCATAGGCCCCGTGTCAACACTGTAAAGGAACGAAGTTCATCAGTTGTTTTGCCCAGTGTTAGGCCAAACCCTACACACCATGTGACCTTTGCACCTACCCTGACTTCTGTGAGGTCTTCTCAGGAGATTGGAGACTCTGGGATCTCTCTAAAGACTCTTTTGAATGCCATTAAAACCATGGAGGGAAGACTGGAAGGTAAAATAGACATTCTTGCCTCAAGACCATTAAAAAATGATGAGTCACCAAATTTTCTTCACCGGGCTTCGGTAAGTGAAGGCCACAAATTAAATCATAAGGAAATTTCAGATTTATACAACAATGAAGAAAAGCAGTAACATCTAGAAAGATAACGTTTGGAGGTGTGAGTAACAACAAGGAAAGAACTTCTTCACAAACAGCAAAAACTGATGATGTAGATCAAAACCATCAGTCTGGCTATTGCATACTTAGTTTTTGATTTGGACACAGAAATGTCATATTTGGCTTAAGAGTAACCATTGAGATTTTTAATCTAAGTTTCACTTTAAAAATTAATGCTAATAGTCTTAACATTTACAGTAAAATGGGTAAAGCCTGATTTTCAAGTAGAAATACATAAATAGAAGCCCTGAGAACTTGAACACTGGAAAATACTTCCCAAAGAAAACTTACTAGAGCATCCATCTTTGTTTGGTGTTTAAAAATAGAAAGTACTAGAGCTTGTCTTCTAGAGTTAACTACAATTTAGACCCTTTCTGTAAGCACTTTTGCTAGTGGCCTTTTCATTTTTATAAATAATTTATAAGCACTGGTAAAATTATAAAAACTATATTCTTCCTAATGTGCTTTTCTAGAACAAAATCCAATAGGTTTTCAAAACCTTATAAGTTAGCATCTTTTGTACTATTCTTGAATCCTTACAGAAGATGTTAAAGTATTTTTAACGTTGCAGGTTAAAAGTTATAAGGAAGTATAATATTGAGGAAGATGTGGGGGAAAGGCATTCTTCTTTGCTGCTGTTTGGAGTGCCCTTTTCCTGTGGAGGACAATTTGGCTTTGTTTATCACTTTACACCCACAGTTGCACTCTTTCCTACAGATACACTAGCTTGTACATAAGACATGTTTACAAGGTTACTTTCTGAAGTATTGTTTGTTATTAGCAAAAGACTAGAAACAACCAAAATTCCATCAGTAAGAGGCTGGCTAAATAAATCATGGTATATCCATAGTTTGGAATACTGTTTGAAGATATATTTATCTTAATCATAACATATCTATTATTAGGTTAAAACAGTCAAGGTTCAGAAGAGCATACAGAGTATTTTACTATTTGTGTGCAAAAGGGTTGGGGCGATGAAGTATACATATGTATTCACTTTTGAATAGAGTCTCTCTAAAATGAATCGTAATAAATTGGCAACATTATTTTCGAGGAAGGAAACTGGGTGGCTGGGAGATTTTTCACTTTATCCTTTTGTACCTTAAGAGTAATGTGAATGTGCTACCCATCCAGAAAAATTTTATGAACATTTTATTTTCAACAGAAGTAAAAGTAGAGAAAGGATGGTCTTTTCCACAAATGTGCTAAAGCAATTGGGTATCATATGCAGAAACAAAAAAACAAAATACCTTTGATCCATACCTCTTACCATATATAAAAATTAACTCAAAATGGATGAAAGCCCTAAAGGTAAAACTTAACACTGTAAAACTTCTGAAACATAGGATGAAACCATTGTGATCTTGGATTACACTAAGATTTCTTAGATTTGACATCAAAAGCATGATCCATAAAGGAAAAAAATGTAACATTGACAACGTATGCTCTTCAAAGACATTGTTAAGAAAATGAAAAGCTACAGGCTGGGGGGAAAAAAAAACATTTTCAAATCACATATCTGAAAAAGGTCTTGTCTCCACAGTTTATTAAAAACTCTCAAAACTCACTAAGAAGGAAAAACAATCCGAAAAAAAAAGGTGCAAAGTATTTTATTTATTTGGTGAACACACGTTTCACCAAAAAAGATATACGGATGATAAATAAGCACCTGAAAAGATGTTAAACATCAGTCATTAGGGAAATGCAAATTAAAACTGCAGTGAGGTACTACCACACACTATTAGGATGTCTAAGATTGAAAAACTGATTACCCCAAGTGTTAGTGAAGATGTGGAGGAACTCTCATACATTGCTGAAGGGAATGTAAAATCACTCAGCCACTCTGGAAAATAGTTTGGTAGTTTCTTTAAAAGTGAGACATACTACTACCATACAACCCAGCCAGTCCACTCCTATGCATTCACCAAAGATAAATGAAAGCATATATCTACACGAAGATCTGTATACAACTGCCCAGAGCAGCTCTACTTGTAACAGCTTAAAACTGGAACAACTCCAGTGTTCAGCAGAACACTATTCAGCAACAGAAAGGAAGAAGTATTGATATATAAAGAAGAGTGAGTGAATCTCACAATAATTGCGCTGAGTGGAAAATCATTCAAAAATGAGTACATCAAATATGATTTCATTTATATAAAATTCTAGGAAATAAAAGTGAATTGATTGTGACAGAAAACAGGTCAGTGGTAGCCTTGGGTGGATGTGTAGGAACAGGGAGATATAGAAGTGGGGGAGGGCTTCCCTGGTGGCGCAGTGGTTAAGAATCCGCCTGCCAATGGAGGGAACACGGGTTCAAGCCCTGGTCCAGGAAGATCCCACATGCCGCGGAGCAACTAACCCCGTTCATCACAACTACTGAGCTTGCGCTCTAGACCCCGTGAGCCACACTACTGAGCCCGCACGCCACAACTACTGAAGCCCACGCAGCTAGAGCCCATGCTCCACAAGAGAAGCCATGGCAATGAAAAGCCCGTGCACCACAACAAAGAGTAGCCCCCGCTCGCCACAACAAGAGAAAGCCTGCGTGCAGCAACGAAGACCCAACGCAGCCCAAAAATAAATAAGTAAATAAATTAAAAAAAAAAAAAAAAAAGAAGTGGGGGAAATTACAAAGAGGCATAAGGGAACTTTTGGGATAATGGAAGTGTTCATTATCATGATTATGGTTTATACATATATCAAAATTGTACACTTTAAATATACATAGCTTATTGTATTTCAACTATATCTCAGTAAGGCTGTTTTAAAAAATGTGAATGTATTATACGAAAATTAATTATTTTTAAATGTTTAAAATAACATTCTTGAAATGACAAAAACAGTAGCAATAGAGAACAAATTACTGTTGCCAGGGGACACGGGATGAGTTTTGGGGAGGGTGTGAACACAGAGAAGTAGCACAAGTGAGTTCTTTGCGGCAGTGGAGCAGTTCTGTATCTTGGTTGTCGTGATCACAGGAATAAGTGCATGGGGTCAAATTACATAGAGCTATGTGCATGTGTGCATACACAGATGAATGCAGGTTAAAAAAATGGTGAAGGGCTTCCCTGGTGGCGCAGTGGTTGAGAGTCCGCCTGCCGATGCAGGGGACGCGGGTTCGTGCCCCGGTCCGGGAAGATCCCACGTGCCGCGGAGCGGCTGGGCCCGTGAGCCATGGCCGCTGAGCCTGCGTGTCCGGAGCCTGTGCTCCGCAACGGGAGAGGCCACGACAGTGAGAGGCCTGCGTACCACACACACACACACACACACACACACAAAACGTTCCTTTTCATCCATTTCTTAGGTGTCCCACAGTTTCTATAGTGTTATGTTTTTATAGTTTTATATTAGAAAATATATGTAAGGGGCAATATTAGGGTAGGAGATTAAGAAGTACAGACTACTGTGTATAAAATAAGCTACAAGGATATATTGTACATTACATGGAATATAGCCGATATTTTATAATAACTATAAATGGAGTATAATCTTTAAAAATTTTGAATCCCTATGTTGTATAGTTGAAACTTACATCATATTATAAATCAAGTCTACCTCAATTTTTAAAAATATGTATCTATATATATTTAGATCATTTGAAACAGTAGGAGGATATGACCTTGACCTAAATACTGGTATTTCCGAGACTGCCTGGTAAGCTAGCTGTGGAAGCTACTTGGATTTTAATGACACAGGGACATCAGATCTCTGAGGGCAGCAGGATTTATTTGCTTCTGTGTTCTTCCCCATTTCAGTGTCCTGAATTAGAAGTTCTTCCAAAAAAGAAACCCAGTATAAAAAGTAAAGTGCTTTATAGATGAGAACATGCCATCTGACAAGTTTCAGGGCATTTTATTGAGTACTCTGAGGCTGGGGGTAGCGTAAGTTACCTGAGAAATATTGTGGAACAAGGATATTCTGTGTTTTGTTTGAAGAGAGGCAAATCGAAAATTCTTGAGTGTTCATCATTATTTTCCACTGAGTTCTAAGGTTAACAGCAGTTTGCTTCCTTTTAAAGTGAGAATAAGTGTTGCATCAATACCTCTCTTTAGAGGCAGCCATTCTAATTCTGAACCTTAAGTGAATACACTTAAGGGGGAGCCATGGAACATGTTTTATACTGTACACTGTGGAAAAGAGCACCAGAAACAGGCAAAGATGAGAAAAAGGATTCTGCTGATGGAACAAGAGAGATTTCCTAAGACAAAATGTGTTTTCATGTAGCCTTTCTAAAAAAAAAAACGAAGTATTAGCACTCAAATTTTAACAGTTCTTGAAAACAATCAGTGGCTACAACCAAGAGGAGTTTGCCCTTCAGAGGTGGGAAACAAGAAAAGATACTGAGAGAGGAGAAGGTTGATTTAAATTAAAAATTTTGGATGAATTTTTTTCTGATTCAGAGATAAGCTCAGTAATGTTAATTGTCGATTTGTATTGAGAGGGTTGGGAATAAGAGGAAGAAAATGTAGAAAAACACACAATTTGGAGATTTGTGAGTAAATATTAATGATTTTATTCCCCCAAATCATCTTTTCTTTAAAGTGAAAGATGTGAGTAGTCAGCTTTATGAGTTAGTTTTCAAATATAATTCAGCCTATAAGAATTCTGTTAATTCAAATTTCGTAATTCTCTGTGGGTAAACACAAGACTCTTGTCTCCTTACATACTGACAATTCTAATTATCCGTACTCAGAAAGGGTTTTGAATACTAGATACCACAATTTCTTTAAAATTGAAATATTTTACCCACAAAGTCTCACTGTTATATTCATGAGTCATGTTAATTTGGAGTTTCCATAAATGCTATAAACCAAATGAATTATCTCAGTACATGTATAGGGCTATAGCCTATTTTATTTGTTGAAATAGCTATTTTAGTTGAAATAGCATCATTAGAAAAACAGGATCGCTTTTTACAAGTTTTAAGGATTTTCTGTGATTTTTTTCTGCAAAACTTGTGACATCTTTTTTTTCTGTTTTGGAGTGTGTGTGTGTGTGTGTGTGTGTGTGTGTGTGTATATATATAGATATAGATATAGATATAGATATCTTTAATGAGACTTGTTTGTTTATTCTTCTGTTTTCCCTCTAGATAAAAGTTAAGCAGGTAGAAGAACAACTACATCCTTTTACTGAAACCAGTTCACAGAACGACCATCTACGCAAGTTGAATAAGGCACTAGAGGGCAAACATGCTCAGGTGTGATTAACAGCTATAAAACAGATTGCTTCTATGTTGTTTTAATAATTAGCTTTTAAGAAATTGGTGACTTTCTCCCCACCTCACCGTATGATCCCAGAAAGATGAATATTCTCTCACTTGACTCAATTTATCAAAAATATTTTAAACACCCTCGATGTACAAGGTTCCACTCAACCACAGAAGAGTTCATAAAGATGCCTGAAGCAGTATTGGGACATTCAACTTGCATGCTCTAATTGCAGGATTAGGAATGTACTCGGCAGACTTTATTATAGAATAGAAGGTTATGCCTTTCAGAAACAAAATAGATTGTATTGTGAGCATGCATAGGGAACATCATCATGATGAAAGCATCGAGAATCTCTATCATAGAGGAAGTGTTTTTTTAATTTGAACCTTAAAACTTTTGGCAGAGGTGAGGAACAAGTATCTTTGGGTTTTTAATTACAGGCGAATGCAGAACTCATTGCCAACAAGATATACTTGCAATAGTGCACTTGAAAGAGGTATTAGTAGTGAAGGTGCTTACTTGTTAGCATGGTGGCTATTGAGACTGGGACTATTGAGACTATTAACAATGATTTACAAATTTATCACATTATGTATTTTGAATTTTTAACAGTGTAAGCATGTGTAACTTCTTTAACTATAACGTTTGTGTATGGATACCCTTGGTAACCAAGCAACTAGAATGTGTCTTCAAATGGGTTCTAACAATCTGACTATACTGGTAAAGGGGACCTCATCAGATCTGCTTTGTTTCTTCATGAGGACATACTTTACACTAGTATTTTCTTCATTCTGAAAGCAAAGGAACACATTTTAAAGTATATTTTCCATCCCAGCTTCATTTAGAACGTTGTGTTGTTTCTCATAGTAAAGGGGGCACTCACTGAAAAATAATTCTAGGTTTAGTTGATTTTGTCTTTTTAAATTGCTGATGCTTCCAAGAAGGAGGAAGTCTCCAGAGAGGCCTGCATCTTCAAAATTACTTTAAAGCCATAGGCCCCGTGTCAACACTGTAAAGGAACGAAGTTCATCAGTTGTTTTGCCCAGTGTTAGGCCAAACCCTACACACCATGTGACCTTTGCACCTACCCTGACTTCTGTGAGGTCTTCTCAGGAGATTGGAGACTCTGGGATCTCTCTAAAGACTCTTTTGAATGCCATTAAAACCATGGAGGGAAGACTGGAAGGTAAAATAGACATTCTTGCCTCAAGACCATTAAAAAATGATGAGTCACCAAATTTTCTTCACCGGGCTTCGGTAAGTGAAGGCCACAAATTAAATCATAAGGAAATTTCAGATTTATACAACAATGAAGAAAAGCAGTAACATCTAGAAAGATAACGTTTGGAGGTGTGAGTAACAACAAGGAAAGAACTTCTTCACAAACAGCAAAAACTGATGATGTAGATCAAAACCATCAGTCTGGCTATTGCATACTTAGTTTTTGATTTGGACACAGAAATGTCATATTTGGCTTAAGAGTAACCATTGAGATTTTTAATCTAAGTTTCACTTTAAAAATTAATGCTAATAGTCTTAACATTTACAGTAAAATGGGTAAAGCCTGATTTTCAAGTAGAAATACATAAATAGAAGCCCTGAGAACTTGAACACTGGAAAATACTTCCCAAAGAAAACTTACTAGAGCATCCATCTTTGTTTGGTGTTTAAAAATAGAAAGTACTAGAGCTTGTCTTCTAGAGTTAACTACAATTTAGACCCTTTCTGTAAGCACTTTTGCTAGTGGCCTTTTCATTTTTATAAATAATTTATAAGCACTGGTAAAATTATAAAAACTATATTCTTCCTAATGTGCTTTTCTAGAACAAAATCCAATAGGTTTTCAAAACCTTATAAGTTAGCATCTTTTGTACTATTCTTGAATCCTTACAGAAGATGTTAAAGTATTTTTAACGTTGCAGGTTAAAAGTTATAAGGAAGTATAATATTGAGGAAGATGTGGGGGAAAGGCATTCTTCTTTGCTGCTGTTTGGAGTGCCCTTTTCCTGTGGAGGACAATTTGGCTTTGTTTATCACTTTACACCCACAGTTGCACTCTTTCCTACAGATACACTAGCTTGTACATAAGACATGTTTACAAGGTTACTTTCTGAAGTATTGTTTGTTATTAGCAAAAGACTAGAAACAACCAAAATTCCATCAGTAAGAGGCTGGCTAAATAAATCATGGTATATCCATAGTTTGGAATACTGTTTGAAGATATATTTATCTTAATCATAACATATCTATTATTAGGTTAAAACAGTCAAGGTTCAGAAGAGCATACAGAGTATTTTACTATTTGTGTGCAAAAGGGTTGGGGCGATGAAGTATACATATGTATTCACTTTTGAATAGAGTCTCTCTAAAATGAATCGTAATAAATTGGCAACATTATTTTCGAGGAAGGAAACTGGGTGGCTGGGAGATTTTTCACTTTATCCTTTTGTACCTTAAGAGTAATGTGAATGTGCTACCCATCCAGAAAAATTTTATGAACATTTTATTTTCAACAGAAGTAAAAGTAGAGAAAGGATGGTCTTTTCCACAAATGTGCTAAAGCAATTGGGTATCATATGCAGAAACAAAAAAACAAAATACCTTTGATCCATACCTCTTACCATATATAAAAATTAACTCAAAATGGATGAAAGCCCTAAAGGTAAAACTTAACACTGTAAAACTTCTGAAACATAGGATGAAACCATTGTGATCTTGGATTACACTAAGATTTCTTAGATTTGACATCAAAAGCA
Organism: Mesoplodon mirus; assembly: GCF_964341445.2. NCBI lineage: Eukaryota > Metazoa > Chordata > Mammalia > Artiodactyla > Ziphiidae > Mesoplodon > Mesoplodon mirus. Next base: position 88,686 of record NW_028294783.1, on the reverse strand, counting down.
TGATCCATAAAGGAAAAAAATGTAACATTGACAACGTATGCTCTTCAAAGACATTGTTAAGAAAATGAAAAGCTACAGGCTGGGGGGAAAAAAAAACATTTTCAAATCACATATCTGAAAAAGGTCTTGTCTCCACAGTTTATTAAAAACTCTCAAAACTCACTAAGAAGGAAAAACAATCCGAAAAAAAAAGGTGCAAAGTATTTTATTTATTTGGTGAACACACGTTTCACCAAAAAAGATATACGGATGATAAATAAGCACCTGAAAAGATGTTAAACATCAGTCATTAGGGAAATGCAAATTAAAACTGCAGTGAGGTACTACCACACACTATTAGGATGTCTAAGATTGAAAAACTGATTACCCCAAGTGTTAGTGAAGATGTGGAGGAACTCTCATACATTGCTGAAGGGAATGTAAAATCACTCAGCCACTCTGGAAAATAGTTTGGTAGTTTCTTTAAAAGTGAGACATACTACTACCATACAACCCAGCCAGTCCACTCCTATGCATTCACCAAAGATAAATGAAAGCATATATCTACACGAAGATCTGTATACAACTGCCCAGAGCAGCTCTACTTGTAACAGCTTAAAACTGGAACAACTCCAGTGTTCAGCAGAACACTATTCAGCAACAGAAAGGAAGAAGTATTGATATATAAAGAAGAGTGAGTGAATCTCACAATAATTGCGCTGAGTGGAAAATCATTCAAAAATGAGTACATCAAATATGATTTCATTTATATAAAATTCTAGGAAATAAAAGTGAATTGATTGTGACAGAAAACAGGTCAGTGGTAGCCTTGGGTGGATGTGTAGGAACAGGGAGATATAGAAGTGGGGGAGGGCTTCCCTGGTGGCGCAGTGGTTAAGAATCCGCCTGCCAATGGAGGGAACACGGGTTCAAGCCCTGGTCCAGGAAGATCCCACATGCCGCGGAGCAACTAACCCCGTTCATCACAACTACTGAGCTTGCGCTCTAGACCCCGTGAGCCACACTACTGAGCCCGCACGCCACAACTACTGAAGCCCACGCAGCTAGAGCCCATGCTCCACAAGAGAAGCCATGGCAATGAAAAGCCCGTGCACCACAACAAAGAGTAGCCCCCGCTCGCCACAACAAGAGAAAGCCTGCGTGCAGCAACGAAGACCCAACGCAGCCCAAAAATAAATAAGTAAATAAATTAAAAAAAAAAAAAAAAGAAGTGGGGGAAATTACAAAGAGGCGTAAGGGAACTTTTGGGATAATGGAAGTGTTCATTATCATGATTATGGTTTATACATATATCAAAATTGTACACTTTAAATATACATAGCTTATTGTATTTCAACTATATCTCAGTAAGGCTGTTTTAAAAAATGTGAATGTATTATACGAAAATTAATTATTTTTAAATGTTTAAAATAACATTCTTGAAATGACAAAAACAGTAGCAATAGAGAACAAATTACTGTTGCCAGGGGACACGGGATGAGTTTTGGGGAGGGTGTGAACACAGAGAAGTAGCACAAGTGAGTTCTTTGCGGCAGTGGAGCAGTTCTGTATCTTGGTTGTCGTGATCACAGGAATAAGTGCATGGGGTCAAATTACATAGAGCTATGTGCATGTGTGCATACACAGATGAATGCAGGTTAAAAAAATGGTGAAGGGCTTCCCTGGTGGCGCAGTGGTTGAGAGTCCGCCTGCCGATGCAGGGGACGCGGGTTCGTGCCCCGGTCCGGGAAGATCCCACGTGCCGCGGAGCGGCTGGGCCCGTGAGCCATGGCCGCTGAGCCTGCATGTCCGGAGCCTGTGCTCCGCAACGGGAGAGGCCACGACAGTGAGAGGCCTGCGTACCACACACACACACACACACACACACACAAAACGTTCCTTTTCATCCATTTCTTAGGTGTCCCACAGTTTCTATAGTGTTATGTTTTTATAGTTTTATATTAGAAAATATATGTAAGGGGCAATATTAGGGTAGGAGATTAAGAAGTACAGACTACTGTGTATAAAATAAGCTACAAGGATATATTGTACATTACATGGAATATAGCCGATATTTTATAATAACTATAAATGGAGTATAATCTTTAAAAATTGTGAATCCCTATGTTGTATAGTTGAAACTTACATCATATTATAAATCAAGTCTACCTCAATTTTTAAAAATATGTATCTATATATATTTAGATCATTTGAAACAGTAGGAGGATATGACCTTGACCTAAATACTGGTATTTCCGAGACTGCCTGGTAAGCTAGCTGTGGAAGCTACTTGGATTTTAATGACACAGGGACATCAGATCTCTGAGGGCAGCAGGATTTATTTGCTTCTGTGTTCTTCCCCATTTCAGTGTCCTGAATTAGAAGTTCTTCCAAAAAAGAAACCCAGTATAAAAAGTAAAGTGCTTTATAGATGAGAACATGCCATCTGACAAGTTTCAGGGCATTTTATTGAGTACTCTGAGGCTGGGGGTAGCGTAAGTTACCTGAGAAATATTGTGGAACAAGGATATTCTGTGTTTTGTTTGAAGAGAGGCAAATCGAAAATTCTTGAGTGTTCATCATTATTTTCCACTGAGTTCTAAGGTTAACAGCAGTTTGCTTCCGTTTAAAGTGAGAATAAGTGTTGCATCAATACCTCTCTTTAGAGGCAGCCATTCTAATTCTGAACCTTAAGTGAATACACTTAAGGGGGAGCCATGGAACATGTTTTATACTGTACACTGTGGAAAAGAGCACCAGAAACAGGCAAAGATGAGAAAAAGGATTCTGCTGATGGAACAAGAGAGATTTCCTAAGACAAAATGTGTTTTCATGTAGCCTTTCTAAAAAAAAAAACGAAGTATTAGCACTCAAATTTTAACAGTTCTTGAAAACAATCAGTGGCTACAACCAAGAGGAGTTTGCCCTTCAGAGGTGGGAAACAAGAAAAGATACTGAGAGAGGAGAAGGTTGATTTAAATTAAAAATTTTGGATGAATTTTTTTCTGATTCAGAGATAAGCTCAGTAATGTTAATTGTCGATTTGTATTGAGAGGGTTGGGAATAAGAGGAAGAAAATGTAGAAAAACACACAATTTGGAGATTTGTGAGTAAATATTAATGATTTTATTCCCCCAAATCATCTTTTCTTTAAAGTGAAAGATGTGAGTAGTCAGCTTTATGAGTTAGTTTTCAAATATAATTCAGCCTATAAGAATTCTGTTAATTCAAATTTCGTAATTCTCTGTGGGTAAACACAAGACTCTTGTCTCCTTACATACTGACAATTCTAATTATCCGTACTCAGAAAGGGTTTTGAATACTAGATACCACAATTTCTTTAAAATTGAAATATTTTACCCACAAAGTCTCACTGTTATATTCATGAGTCATGTTAATTTGGAGTTTCCATAAATGCTATAAACCAAATGAATTATCTCAGTACATGTATAGGGCTATAGCCTATTTTATTTGTTGAAATAGCTATTTTAGTTGAAATAGCATCATTAGAAAAACAGGATCGCTTTTTACAAGTTTTAAGGATTTTCTGTGATTTTTTTCTGCAAAACTTGTGACATCATTTTTTTCTGTTTTGGAGTGTGTGTGTGTGTGTGTGTGTGTGTGTGTGTGTGTGTGTATATAGATATAGATATAGATATAGATATCTTTAATGAGACTTGTTTGTTTATTCTTCTGTTTTCCCTCTAGATAAAAGTTAAGCAGGTAGAAGAACAACTACATCCTTTTACTGAAACCAGTTCACAGAACGACCATCTACGCAAGTTGAATAAGGCACTAGAGGGCAAACATGCTCAGGTGTGATTAACAGCTATAAAACAGATTGCTTCTATGTTGTTTTAATAATTAGCTTTTAAGAAATTGGTGACTTTCTCCCCACCTCACCGTATGATCCCAGAAAGATGAATATTCTCTCACTTGACTCAATTTATCAAAAATATTTTAAACACCCTCGATGTACAAGGTTCCACTCAACCACAGAAGAGTTCATAAAGATGCCTGAAGCAGTATTGGGACATTCAACTTGCATGCTCTAATTGCAGGATTAGGAATGTACTCGGCAGACTTTATTATAGAATAGAAGGTTATGCCTTTCAGAAACAAAATAGATTGTATTGTGAGCATGCATAGGGAACATCATCATGATGAAAGCATCGAGAATCTCTATCATAGAGGAAGTGTTTTTTTAATTTGAACCTTAAAACTTTTGGCAGAGGTGAGGAACAAGTATCTTTGGGTTTTTAATTACAGGCGAATGCAGAACTCATTGCCAACAAGATATACTTGCAATAGTGCACTTGAAAGAGGTATTAGTAGTGAAGGTGCTTACTTGTTAGCATGGTGGCTATTGAGACTGGGACTATTGAGACTATTAACAATGATTTACAAATTTATCACATTATGTATTTTGAATTTTTAACAGTGTAAGCATGTGTAACTTCTTTAACTATAACGTTTGTGTATGGATACCCTTGGTAACCAAGCAACTAGAATGTGTCTTCAAATGGGTTCTAACAATCTGACTATACTGGTAAAGGGGACCTCATCAGATCTGCTTTGTTTCTTCATGAGGACATACTTTACACTAGTATTTTCTTCATTCTGAAAGCAAAGGAACACATTTTAAAGTATATTTTCCATCCCAGCTTCATTTAGAACGTTGTGTTGTTTCTCATAGTAAAGGGGGCACTCACTGAAAAATAATTCTAGGTTTAGTTGATTTTGTCTTTTTAAATTGCTGATGCTTCCAAGAAGGAGGAAGTCTCCAGAGAGGCCTGCATCTTCAAAATTACTTTAAAGCCATAGGCCCCGTGTCAACACTGTAAAGGAACGAAGTTCATCAGTTGTTTTGCCCAGTGTTAGGCCAAACCCTACACACCATGTGACCTTTGCACCTACCCTGACTTCTGTGAGGTCTTCTCAGGAGATTGGAGACTCTGGGATCTCTCTAAAGACTCTTTTGAATGCCATTAAAACCATGGAGGGAAGACTGGAAGGTAAAATAGACATTCTTGCCTCAAGACCATTAAAAAATGATGAGTCACCAAATTTTCTTCACCGGGCTTCGGTAAGTGAAGGCCACAAATTAAATCATAAGGAAATTTCAGATTTATACAACAATGAAGAAAAGCAGTAACATCTAGAAAGATAACGTTTGGAGGTGTGAGTAACAACAAGGAAAGAACTTCTTCACAAACAGCAAAAACTGATGATGTAGATCAAAACCATCAGTCTGGCTATTGCATACTTAGTTTTTGATTTGGACACAGAAATGTCATATTTGGCTTAAGAGTAACCATTGAGATTTTTAATCTAAGTTTCACTTTAAAAATTAATGCTAATAGTCTTAACATTTACAGTAAAATGGGTAAAGCCTGATTTTCAAGTAGAAATACATAAATAGAAGCCCTGAGAACTTGAACACTGGAAAATACTTCCCAAAGAAAACTTACTAGAGCATCCATCTTTGTTTGGTGTTTAAAAATAGAAAGTACTAGAGCTTGTCTTCTAGAGTTAACTACAATTTAGACCCTTTCTGTAAGCACTTTTGCTAGTGGCCTTTTCATTTTTATAAATAATTTATAAGCACTGGTAAAATTATAAAAACTATATTCTTCCTAATGTGCTTTTCTAGAACAAAATCCAATAGGTTTTCAAAACCTTATAAGTTAGCATCTTTTGTACTATTCTTGAATCCTTACAGAAGACGTTAAAGTATTTTTAACGTTGCAGGTTAAAAGTTATAAGGAAGTATAATATTGAGGAAGATGTGGGGAAAAGGCATTCTTCTTTGCTGCTGTTTGGAGTGCCCTTTTCCTGTGGAGGACAATTTGGCTTTGTTTATCACTTTACACCCACAGTTGCACTCTTTCCTACAGATACACTAGCTTGTACATAAGACATGTTTACAAGGTTACTTTCTGAAGTATTGTTTGTTATTAGCAAAAGACTAGAAACAACCAAAATTCCATCAGTAAGAGGCTGGCTAAATAAATCATGGTATATCCATAGTTTGGAATACTGTTTGAAGATATATTTATCTTAATCATAACATATCTATTATTAGGTTAAAACAGTCAAGGTTCAGAAGAGCATACAGAGTATTTTACTATTTGTGTGCAAAAGGGTTGGGGCGATGAAGTATACATATGTATTCACTTTTGAATAGAGTCTCTCTAAAATGAATCGTAATAAATTGGCAACATTATTTTCGAGGAAGGAAACTGGGTGGCTGGGAGATTTTTCACTTTATCCTTTTGTACCTTAAGAGTAATGTGAATGTGCTACCCATCCAGAAAAATTTTATGAACATTTTATTTTCAACAGAAGTAAAAGTAGAGAAAGGATGGTCTTTTCCACAAATGTGCTAAAGCAATTGGGTATCATATGCAGAAACAAAAAAACAAAATACCTTTGATCCATACCTCTTACCATATATAAAAATTAACTCAAAATGGATGAAAGCCCTAAAGGTAAAACTTAACACTGTAAAACTTCTGAAACATAGGATGAAACCATTGTGATCTTGGATTACACTAAGATTTCTTAGATTTGACATCAAAAGCATGATCCATAAAGGAAAAAAATGTAACATTGACAACGTATGCTCTTCAAAGACATTGTTAAGAAAATGAAAAGCTACAGGCTGGGGGGAAAAAAAAAACATTTTCAAATCACATATCTGAAAAAGGTCTTGTCTCCACAGTTTATTAAAAACTCTCAAAACTCACTAAGAAGGAAAAACAATCCGAAAAAAAAAGGTGCAAAGTATTTTATTTATTTGGTGAACACACGTTTCACCAAAAAAGATATACGGATGATAAATAAGCACCTGAAAAGATGTTAAACATCAGTCATTAGGGAAATGCAAATTAAAACTGCAGTGAGGTACTACCACACACTATTAGGATGTCTAAGATTGAAAAACTGATTACCCCAAGTGTTAGTGAAGATGTGGAGGAACTCTCATACATTGCTGAAGGGAATGTAAAATCACTCAGCCACTCTGGAAAATAGCTTGGTAGTTTCTTTAAAAGTGAGACATACTACTACCATACAACCCAGCCAGTCCACTCCTATGCATTCACCAAAGATAAATGAAAGCATATATCTACACGAAGATCTGTATACAACTGCCCAGAGCAGCTCTACTTGTAACAGCTTAAAACTGGAACAACTCCAGTGTTCAGCAGAACACTATTCAGCAACAGAAAGGAAGAAGTATTGATATATAAAGAAGAGTGAGTGAATCTCACAATAATTGCGCTGAGTGGAAAATCATTCAAAAATGAGTACATCAAATATGATTTCATTTATATAAAATTCTAGGAAATAAAAGTGAATTGATTGTGACAGAAAACAGGTCAGTGGTAGCCTTGGGTGGATGTGTAGGAACAGGGAGATATAGAAGTGGGGGAGGGCTTCCCTGGTGGCGCAGTGGTTAAGAATCCGCCTGCCAATGGAGGGAACACGGGTTCAAGCCCTGGTCCAGGAAGATCCCACATGCCGCGGAGCAACTAACCCCGTTCATCACAACTACTGAGCTTGCGCTCTAGACCCCGTGAGCCACACTACTGAGCCCGCACGCCACAACTACTGAAGCCCACGCAGCTAGAGCCCATGCTCCACAAGAGAAGCCATGGCAATGAAAAGCCCGTGCACCACAACAAAGAGTAGCCCCCGCTCGCCACAACAAGAGAAAGCCTGCGTGCAGCAACGAAGACCCAACGCAGCCCAAAAATAAATAAGTAAATAAATTAAAAAAAAAAAAAAAAAAAAAGAAGTGGGGGAAATTACAAAGAGGCGTAAGGGAACTTTTGGGATAATGGAAGTGTTCATTATCATGATTATGGTTTATACATATATCAAAATTGTACACTTTAAATATGCATAGCTTATTGTATTTCAACTATATCTCAGTAAGGCTGTTTTAAAAAATGTGAATGTATTATACGAAAATTAATTATTTTTAAATGTTTAAAATAACATTCTTGAAATGACAAAAACAGTAGCAATAGAGAACAAATTACTGTTGCCAGGGGACACGGGATGAGTTTTGGGGAGGGTGTGAACACAGAGAAGTAGCACAAGTGAGTTCTTTGCGGCAGTGGAGCAGTTCTGTATCTTGGTTGTCGTGATCACAGGAATAAGTGCATGGGGTCAAATTACATAGAGCTATGTGCATGTGTGCATACACAGATGAATGCAGGTTAAAAAAATGGTGAAGGGCTTCCCTGGTGGCGCAGTGGTTGAGAGTCCGCCTGCCGATGCAGGGGACGCGGGTTCGTGCCCCGGTCCGGGAAGATCCCACGTGCCGCGGAGCGGCTGGGCCCGTGAGCCATGGCCGCTGAGCCTGCGTGTCCGGAGCCTGTGCTCCGCAACGGGAGAGGCCACGACAGTGAGAGGCCTGCGTACCACACACACACACACACACACACACACACAACGTTCCTTTTCATCCATTTCTTAGGTGTCCCACAGTTTCTATAGTGTTATGTTTTTATAGTTTTATATTAGAAAATATATGTAAGGGGCAATATTAGGGTAGGAGATTAAGAAGTACAGACTACTGTGTATAAAATAAGCTACAAGGATATATTGTACATTACATGGAATATAGCCGATATTTTATAATAACTATAAATGGAGTATAATCTTTAAAAATTGTGAATCCCTATGTTGTATAGTTGAAACTTACATCATATTATAAATCAAGTCTACCTCAATTTTTAAAAATATGTATCTATATATATTTAGATCATTTGAAACAGTAGGAGGATATGACCTTGACCTAAATACTGGTATTTCCGAGACTGCCTGGTAAGCTAGCTGTGGAAGCTACTTGGATTTTAATGACACAGGGACATCAGATCTCTGAGGGCAGCAGGATTTATTTGCTTCTGTGTTCTTCCCCATTTCAGTGTCCTGAATTAGAAGTTCTTCCAAAAAAGAAACCCAGTATAAAAAGTAAAGTGCTTTATAGATGAGAACATGCCATCTGACAAGTTTCAGGGCATTTTATTGAGTACTCTGAGGCTGGGGGTAGCGTAAGTTACCTGAGAAATATTGTGGAACAAGGATATTCTGTGTTTTGTTTGAAGAGAGGCAAATCGAAAATTCTTGAGTGTTCATCATTATTTTCCACTGAGTTCTAAGGTTAACAGCAGTTTGCTTCCTTTTAAAGTGAGAATAAGTGTTGCATCAATACCTCTCTTTAGAGGCAGCCATTCTAATTCTGAACCTTAAGTGAATACACTTAAGGGGGAGCCATGGAACATGTTTTATACTGTACACTGTGGAAAAGAGCACCAGAAACAGGCAAAGATGAGAAAAAGGATTCTGCTGATGGAACAAGAGAGATTTCCTAAGACAAAATGTGTTTTCATGTAGCCTTTCTAAAAAAAAAAACGAAGTATTAGCACTCAAATTTTAACAGTTCTTGAAAACAATCAGTGGCTACAACCAAGAGGAGTTTGCCCTTCAGAGGTGGGAAACAAGAAAAGATACTGAGAGAGGAGAAGGTTGATTTAAATTAAAAATTTTGGATGAATTTTTTTCTGATTCAGAGATAAGCTCAGTAATGTTAATTGTCGATTTGTATTGAGAGGGTTGGGAATAAGAGGAAGAAAATGTAGAAAAACACACAATTTGGAGATTTGTGAGTAAATATTAATGATTTTATTCCCCCAAATCATCTTTTCTTTAAAGTGAAAGATGTGAGTAGTCAGCTTTATGAGTTAGTTTTCAAATATAATTCAGCCTATAAGAATTCTGTTAATTCAAATTTCGTAATTCTCTGTGGGTAAACACAAGACTCTTGTCTCCTTACATACTGACAATTCTAATTATCCGTACTCAGAAAGGGTTTTGAATACTAGATACCACAATTTCTTTAAAATTGAAATATTTTACCCACAAAGTCTCACTGTTATATTCATGAGTCATGTTAATTTGGAGTTTCCATAAATGCTATAAACCAAATGAATTATCTCAGTACATGTATAGGGCTATAGCCTATTTTATTTGTTGAAATAGCTATTTTAGTTGAAATAGCATCATTAGAAAAACAGGATCGCTTTTTACAAGTTTTAAGGATTTTCTGTGATTTTTTTCTGCAAAACTTGTGACATCATTTTTTTCTGTTTTGGAGTGTGTGTGTGTGTGTGTGTGTGTGTGTGTGTGTGTGTGTGTGTGTATAGATATAGATATAGATATAGATATCTTTAATGAGACTTGTTTGTTTATTCTTCTGTTTTCCCTCTAGATAAAAGTTAAGCAGGTAGAAGAACAACTACATCCTTTTACTGAAACCAGTTCACAGAACGACCATCTACGCAAGTTGAATAAGGCACTAGAGGGCAAACATGCTCAGGTGTGATTAACAGCTATAAAACAGATTGCTTCTATGTTGTTTTAATAATTAGCTTTTAAGAAATTGGTGACTTTCTCCCCACCTCACCGTATGATCCCAGAAAGATGAATATTCTCTCACTTGACTCAATTTATCAAAAATATTTTAAACACCCTCGATGTACAAGGTTCCACTCAACCACAGAAGAGTTCATAAAGATGCCTGAAGCAGTATTGGGACATTCAACTTGCATGCTCTAATTGCAGGATTAGGAATGTACTCGGCAGACTTTATTATAGAATAGAAGGTTATGCCTTTCAGAAACAAAATAGATTGTATTGTGAGCATGCATAGGGAACATCATCATGATGAAAGCATCGAGAATCTCTATCATAGAGGAAGTGTTTTTTTAATTTGAACCTTAAAACTTTTGGCAGAGGTGAGGAACAAGTATCTTTGGGTTTTTAATTACAGGCGAATGCAGAACTCATTGCCAACAAGATATACTTGCAATAGTGCACTTGAAAGAGGTATTAGTAGTGAAGGTGCTTACTTGTTAGCATGGTGGCTATTGAGACTGGGACTATTGAGACTATTAACAATGATTTACAAATTTATCACATTATGTATTTTGAATTTTTAACAGTGTAAGCATGTGTAACTTCTTTAACTATAACGTTTGTGTATGGATACCCTTGGTAACCAAGCAACTAGAATGTGTCTTCAAATGGGTTCTAACAATCTGACTATACTGGTAAAGGGGACCTCATCAGATCTGCTTTGTTTCTTCATGAGGACATACTTTACACTAGTATTTTCTTCATTCTGAAAGCAAAGGAACACATTTTAAAGTATATTTTCCATCCCAGCTTCATTTAGAACGTTGTGTTGTTTCTCATAGTAAAGGGGGCACTCACTGAAAAATAATTCTAGGTTTAGTTGATTTTGTCTTTTTAAATTGCTGATGCTTCCAAGAAGGAGGAAGTCTCCAGAGAGGCCTGCATCTTCAAAATTACTTTAAAGCCATAGGCCCCGTGTCAACACTGTAAAGGAACGAAGTTCATCAGTTGTTTTGCCCAGTGTTAGGCCAAACCCTACACACCATGTGACCTTTGCACCTACCCTGACTTCTGTGAGGTCTTCTCAGGAGATTGGAGACTCTGGGATCTCTCTAAAGACTCTTTTGAATGCCATTAAAACCATGGAGGGAAGACTGGAAGGTAAAATAGACATTCTTGCCTCAAGACCATTACAAAATGATGAGTCACCAAATTTTCTTCACCGGGCTTCGGTAAGTGAAGGCCACAAATTAAATCATAAGGAAATTTCAGATTTATACAACAATGAAGAAAAGCAGTAACATCTAGAAAGATAACGTTTGGAGGTGTGAGTAACAACAAGGAAAGAACTTCTTCACAAACAGCAAAAACTGATGATGTAGATCAAAACCATCAGTCTGGCTATTGCATACTTAGTTTTTGATTTGGACACAGAAATGTCATATTTGGCTTAAGAGTAACCATTGAGATTTTTAATCTAAGTTTCACTTTAAAAATTAATGCTAATAGTCTTAACATTTACAGTAAAATGGGTAAAGCCTGATTTTCAAGTAGAAATACATAAATAGAAGCCCTGAGAACTTGAACACTGGAAAATACTTCCCAAAGAAAACTTACTAGAGCATCCATCTTTGTTTGGTGTTTAAAAATAGAAAGTACTAGAGCTTGTCTTCTAGAGTTAACTACAATTTAGACCCTTTCTGTAAGCACTTTTGCTAGTGGCCTTTTCATTTTTATAAATAATTTATAAGCACTGGTAAAATTATAAAAACTATATTCTTCCTAATGTGCTTTTCTAGAACAAAATCCAATAGGTTTTCAAAACCTTATAAGTTAGCATCTTTTGTACTATTCTTGAATCCTTACAGAAGACGTTAAAGTATTTTTAACGTTGCAGGTTAAAAGTTATAAGGAAGTATAATATTGAGGAAGATGTGGGGAAAAGGCATTCTTCTTTGCTGCTGTTTGGAGTGCCCTTTTCCTGTGGAGGACAATTTGGCTTTGTTTATCACTTTACACCCACAGTTGCACTCTTTCCTACAGATACACTAGCTTGTACATAAGACATGTTTACAAGGTTACTTTCTGAAGTATTGTTTGTTATTAGCAAAAGACTAGAAACAACCAAAATTCCATCAGTAAGAGGCTGGCTAAATAAATCATGGTATATCCATAGTTTGGAATACTGTTTGAAGATATATTTATCTTAATCATAACATATCTATTATTAGGTTAAAACAGTCAAGGTTCAGAAGAGCATACAGAGTATTTTACTATTTGTGTGCAAAAGGGTTGGGGCGATGAAGTATACATATGTATTCACTTTTGAATAGAGTCTCTCTAAAATGAATCGTAATAAATTGGCAACATTATTTTCGAGGAAGGAAACTGGGTGGCTGGGAGATTTTTCACTTTATCCTTTTGTACCTTAAGAGTAATGTGAATGTGCTACCCATCCAGAAAAATTTTATGAACATTTTATTTTCAACAGAAGTAAAAGTAGAGAAAGGATGGTCTTTTCCACAAATGTGCTAAAGCAATTGGGTATCATATGCAGAAACAAAAAAACAAAATACCTTTGATCCATACCTCTTACCATATATAAAAATTAACTCAAAATGGATGAAAGCCCTAAAGGTAAAACTTAACACTGTAAAACTTCTGAAACATAGGATGAAACCATTGTGATCTTGGATTACACTAAGATTTCTTAGATTTGACATCAAAAGCATGATCCATAAAGGAAAAAAATGTAACATTGACAACGTATGCTCTTCAAAGACATTGTTAAGAAAATGAAAAGCTACAGGCTGGGGGGAAAAAAAAACATTTTCAAATCACATATCTGAAAAAGGTCTTGTCTCCACAGTTTATTAAAAACTCTCAAAACTCACTAAGAAGGAAAAACAATCCGAAAAAAAAAGGTGCAAAGTATTTTATTTATTTGGTGAACACACGTTTCACCAAAAAAGATATACGGATGATAAATAAGCACCTGAAAAGATGTTAAACATCAGTCATTAGGGAAATGCAAATTAAAACTGCAGTGAGGTACTACCACACACTATTAGGATGTCTAAGATTGAAAAACTGATTACCCCAAGTGTTAGTGAAGATGTGGAGGAACTCTCATACATTGCTGAAGGGAATGTAAAATCACTCAGCCACTCTGGAAAATAGTTTGGTAGTTTCTTTAAAAGTGAGACATACTACTACCATACAACCCAGCCAGTCCACTCCTATGCATTCACCAAAGATAAATGAAAGCATATATCTACACGAAGATCTGTATACAACTGCCCAGAGCAGCTCTACTTGTAACAGCTTAAAACTGGAACAACTCCAGTGTTCAGCAGAACACTATTCAGCAACAGAAAGGAAGAAGTATTGATATATAAAGAAGAGTGAGTGAATCTCACAATAATTGCGCTGAGTGGAAAATCATTCAAAAATGAGTACATCAAATATGATTTCATTTATATAAAATTCTAGGAAATAAAAGTGAATTGATTGTGACAGAAAACAGGTCAGTGGTAGCCTTGGGTGGATGTGTAGGAACAGGGAGATATAGAAGTGGGGGAGGGCTTCCCTGGTGGCGCAGTGGTTAAGAATCCGCCTGCCAATGGAGGGAACACGGGTTCAAGCCCTGGTCCAGGAAGATCCCACATGCCGCGGAGCAACTAACCCCGTTCATCACAACTACTGAGCTTGCGCTCTAGACCCCGTGAGCCACACTACTGAGCCCGCACGCCACAACTACTGAAGCCCACGCAGCTAGAGCCCATGCTCCACAAGAGAAGCCATGGCAATGAAAAGCCCGTGCACCACAACAAAGAGTAGCCCCCGCTCGCCACAACAAGAGAAAGCCTGCGTGCAGCAACGAAGACCCAACGCAGCCCAAAAATAAATAAGTAAATAAATTTAAAAAAAAAAAAAAAAAAAAAAGAAGTGGGGGAAATTACAAAGAGGCGTAAGGGAACTTTTGGGATAATGGAAGTGTTCATTATCATGATTATGGTTTATACATATATCAAAATTGTACACTTTAAATATGCATAGCTTATTGTATTTCAACTATATCTCAGTAAGGCTGTTTTAAAAAATGTGAATGTATTATACGAAAATTAATTATTTTTAAATGTTTAAAATAACATTCTTGAAATGACAAAAACAGTAGCAATAGAGAACAAATTACTGTTGCCAGGGGACACGGGATGAGTTTTGGGGAGGGTGTGAACACAGAGAAGTAGCACAAGTGAGTTCTTTGCGGCAGTGGAGCAGTTCTGTATCTTGGTTGTCGTGATCACAGGAATAAGTGCATGGGGTCAAATTACATAGAGCTATGTGCATGTGTGCATACACAGATGAATGCAGGTTAAAAAAATGGTGAAGGGCTTCCCTGGTGGCGCAGTGGTTGAGAGTCCGCCTGCCGATGCAGGGGACGCGGGTTCGTGCCCCGGTCCGGGAAGATCCCACGTGCCGCGGAGCGGCTGGGCCCGTGAGCCATGGCCGCTGAGCCTGCGTGTCCGGAGCCTGTGCTCCGCAACGGGAGAGGCCACGACAGTGAGAGGCCTGCGTACCACACACACACACACACACACACACACACAAAACGTTCCTTTTCATCCATTTCTTAGGTGTCCCACAGTTTCTATAGTGTTATGTTTTTATAGTTTTATATTAGAAAATATATGTAAGGGGCAATATTAGGGTAGGAGATTAAGAAGTACAGACTACTGTGTATAAAATAAGCTACAAGGATATATTGTACATTACATGGAATATAGCCGATATTTTATAATAACTATAAATGGAGTATAATCTTTAAAAATTGTGAATCCCTATGTTGTATAGTTGAAACTTACATCATATTATAAATCAAGTCTACCTCAATTTTTAAAAATATGTATCTATATATATTTAGATCATTTGAAACAGTAGGAGGATATGACCTTGACCTAAATACTGGTATTTCCGAGACTGCCTGGTAAGCTAGCTGTGGAAGCTACTTGGATTTTAATGACACAGGGACATCAGATCTCTGAGGGCAGCAGGATTTATTTGCTTCTGTGTTCTTCCCCATTTCAGTGTCCTGAATTAGAAGTTCTTCCAAAAAAGAAACCCAGTATAAAAAGTAAAGTGCTTTATAGATGAGAACATGCCATCTGACAAGTTTCAGGGCATTTTATTGAGTACTCTGAGGCTGGGGGTAGCGTAAGTTACCTGAGAAATATTGTGGAACAAGGATATTCTGTGTTTTGTTTGAAGAGAGGCAAATCGAAAATTCTTGAGTGTTCATCATTATTTTCCACTGAGTTCTAAGGTTAACAGCAGTTTGCTTCCGTTTAAAGTGAGAATAAGTGTTGCATCAATACCTCTCTTTAGAGGCAGCCATTCTAATTCTGAACCTTAAGTGAATACACTTAAGGGGGAGCCATGGAACATGTTTTATACTGTACACTGTGGAAAAGAGCACCAGAAACAGGCAAAGATGAGAAAAAGGATTCTGCTGATGGAACAAGAGAGATTTCCTAAGACAAAATGTGTTTTCATGTAGCCTTTCTAAAAAAAAAAACGAAGTATTAGCACTCAAATTTTAACAGTTCTTGAAAACAATCAGTGGCTACAACCAAGAGGAGTTTGCCCTTCAGAGGTGGGAAACAAGAAAAGATACTGAGAGAGGAGAAGGTTGATTTAAATTAAAAATTTTGGATGAATTTTTTTCTGATTCAGAGATAAGCTCAGTAATGTTAATTGTCGATTTGTATTGAGAGGGTTGGGAATAAGAGGAAGAAAATGTAGAAAAACACACAATTTGGAGATTTGTGAGTAAATATTAATGATTTTATTCCCCCAAATCATCTTTTCTTTAAAGTGAAAGATGTGAGTAGTCAGCTTTATGAGTTAGTTTTCAAATATAATTCAGCCTATAAGAATTCTGTTAATTCAAATTTCGTAATTCTCTGTGGGTAAACACAAGACTCTTGTCTCCTTACATACTGACAATTCTAATTATCCGTACTCAGAAAGGGTTTTGAATACTAGATACCACAATTTCTTTAAAATTGAAATATTTTACCCACAAAGTCTCACTGTTATATTCATGAGTCATGTTAATTTGGAGTTTCCATAAATGCTATAAACCAAATGAATTATCTCAGTACATGTATAGGGCTATAGCCTATTTTATTTGTTGAAATAGCTATTTTAGTTGAAATAGCATCATTAGAAAAACAGGATCGCTTTTTACAAGTTTTAAGGATTTTCTGTGATTTTTTTCTGCAAAACTTGTGACATCATTTTTTTCTGTTTTGGAGTGTGTGTGTGTGTGTGTGTGTGTGTGTGTGTGTGTGTGTGTATAGATATAGATATAGATATAGATATCTTTAATGAGACTTGTTTGTTTATTCTTCTGTTTTCCCTCTAGATAAAAGTTAAGCAGGTAGAAGAACAACTACATCCTTTTACTGAAACCAGTTCACAGAACGACCATCTACGCAAGTTGAATAAGGCACTAGAGGGCAAACATGCTCAGGTGTGATTAACAGCTATAAAACAGATTGCTTCTATGTTGTTTTAATAATTAGCTTTTAAGAAATTGGTGACTTTCTCCCCACCTCACCGTATGATCCCAGAAAGATGAATATTCTCTCACTTGACTCAATTTATCAAAAATATTTTAAACACCCTCGATGTACAAGGTTCCACTCAACCACAGAAGAGTTCATAAAGATGCCTGAAGCAGTATTGGGACATTCAACTTGCATGCTCTAATTGCAGGATTAGGAATGTACTCGGCAGACTTTATTATAGAATAGAAGGTTATGCCTTTCAGAAACAAAATAGATTGTATTGTGAGCATGCATAGGGAACATCATCATGATGAAAGCATCGAGAATCTCTATCATAGAGGAAGTGTTTTTTTAATTTGAACCTTAAAACTTTTGGCAGAGGTGAGGAACAAGTATCTTTGGGTTTTTAATTACAGGCGAATGCAGAACTCATTGCCAACAAGATATACTTGCAATAGTGCACTTGAAAGAGGTATTAGTAGTGAAGGTGCTTACTTGTTAGCATGGTGGCTATTGAGACTGGGACTATTGAGACTATTAACAATGATTTACAAATTTATCACATTATGTATTTTGAATTTTTAACAGTGTAAGCATGTGTAACTTCTTTAACTATAACGTTTGTGTATGGATACCCTTGGTAACCAAGCAACTAGAATGTGTCTTCAAATGGGTTCTAACAATCTGACTATACTGGTAAAGGGGACCTCATCAGATCTGCTTTGTTTCTTCATGAGGACATACTTTACACTAGTATTTTCTTCATTCTGAAAGCAAAGGAACACATTTTAAAGTATATTTTCCATCCCAGCTTCATTTAGAACGTTGTGTTGTTTCTCATAGTAAAGGGGGCACTCACTGAAAAATAATTCTAGGTTTAGTTGATTTTGTCTTTTTAAATTGCTGATGCTTCCAAGAAGGAGGAAGTCTCCAGAGAGGCCTGCATCTTCAAAATTACTTTAAAGCCATAGGCCCCGTGTCAACACTGTAAAGGAACGAAGTTCATCAGTTGTTTTGCCCAGTGTTAGGCCAAACCCTACACACCATGTGACCTTTGCACCTACCCTGACTTCTGTGAGGTCTTCTCAGGAGATTGGAGACTCTGGGATCTCTCTAAAGACTCTTTTGAATGCCATTAAAACCATGGAGGGAAGACTGGAAGGTAAAATAGACATTCTTGCCTCAAGACCATTAAAAAATGATGAGTCACCAAATTTTCTTCACCGGGCTTCGGTAAGTGAAGGCCACAAATTAAATCATAAGGAAATTTCAGATTTATACAACAATGAAGAAAAGCAGTAACATCTAGAAAGATAACGTTTGGAGGTGTGAGTAACAACAAGGAAAGAACTTCTTCACAAACAGCAAAAACTGATGATGTAGATCAAAACCATCAGTCTGGCTATTGCATACTTAGTTTTTGATTTGGACACAGAAATGTCATATTTGGCTTAAGAGTAACCATTGAGATTTTTAATCTAAGTTTCACTTTAAAAATTAATGCTAATAGTCTTAACATTTACAGTAAAATGGGTAAAGCCTGATTTTCAAGTAGAAATACATAAATAGAAGCCCTGAGAACTTGAACACTGGAAAATACTTCCCAAAGAAAACTTACTAGAGCATCCATCTTTGTTTGGTGTTTAAAAATAGAAAGTACTAGAGCTTGTCTTCTAGAGTTAACTACAATTTAGACCCTTTCTGTAAGCACTTTTGCTAGTGGCCTTTTCATTTTTATAAATAATTTATAAGCACTGGTAAAATTATAAAAACTATATTCTTCCTAATGTGCTTTTCTAGAACAAAATCCAATAGGTTTTCAAAACCTTATAAGTTAGCATCTTTTGTACTATTCTTGAATCCTTACAGAAGACGTTAAAGTATTTTTAACGTTGCAGGTTAAAAGTTATAAGGAAGTATAATATTGAGGAAGATGTGGGGAAAAGGCATTCTTCTTTGCTGCTGTTTGGAGTGCCCTTTTCCTGTGGAGGACAATTTGGCTTTGTTTATCACTTTACACCCACAGTTGCACTCTTTCCTACAGATACACTAGCTTGTACATAAGACATGTTTACAAGGTTACTTTCTGAAGTATTGTTTGTTATTAGCAAAAGACTAGAAACAACCAAAATTCCATCAGTAAGAGGCTGGCTAAATAAATCATGGTATATCCATAGTTTGGAATACTGTTTGAAGATATATTTATCTTAATCATAACATATCTATTATTAGGTTAAAACAGTCAAGGTTCAGAAGAGCATACAGAGTATTTTACTATTTGTGTGCAAAAGGGTTGGGGCGATGAAGTATACATATGTATTCACTTTTGAATAGAGTCTCTCTAAAATGAATCGTAATAAATTGGCAACATTATTTTCGAGGAAGGAAACTGGGTGGCTGGGAGATTTTTCACTTTATCCTTTTGTACCTTAAGAGTAATGTGAATGTGCTACCCATCCAGAAAAATTTTATGAACATTTTATTTTCAACAGAAGTAAAAGTAGAGAAAGGATGGTCTTTTCCACAAATGTGCTAAAGCAATTGGGTATCATATGCAGAAACAAAAAAACAAAATACCTTTGATCCATACCTCTTACCATATATAAAAATTAACTCAAAATGGATGAAAGCCCTAAAGGTAAAACTTAACACTGTAAAACTTCTGAAACATAGGATGAAACCATTGTGATCTTGGATTACACTAAGATTTCTTAGATTTGACATCAAAAGCATGATCCATAAAGGAAAAAAATGTAACATTGACAACGTATGCTCTTCAAAGACATTGTTAAGAAAATGAAAAGCTACAGGCTGGGGGGAAAAAAAAACATTTTCAAATCACATATCTGAAAAAGGTCTTGTCTCCACAGTTTATTAAAAACTCTCAAAACTCACTAAGAAGGAAAAACAATCCGAAAAAAAAAGGTGCAAAGTATTTTATTTATTTGGTGAACACACGTTTCACCAAAAAAGATATACGGATGATAAATAAGCACCTGAAAAGATGTTAAACATCAGTCATTAGGGAAATGCAAATTAAAACTGCAGTGAGGTACTACCACACACTATTAGGATGTCTAAGATTGAAAAACTGATTACCCCAAGTGTTAGTGAAGATGTGGAGGAACTCTCATACATTGCTGAAGGGAATGTAAAATCACTCAGCCACTCTGGAAAATAGTTTGGTAGTTTCTTTAAAAGTGAGACATACTACTACCATACAACCCAGCCAGTCCACTCCTATGCATTCACCAAAGATAAATGAAAGCATATATCTACACGAAGATCTGTATACAACTGCCCAGAGCAGCTCTACTTGTAACAGCTTAAAACTGGAACAACTCCAGTGTTCAGCAGAACACTATTCAGCAACAGAAAGGAAGAAGTATTGATATATAAAGAAGAGTGAGTGAATCTCACAATAATTGCGCTGAGTGGAAAATCATTCAAAAATGAGTACATCAAATATGATTTCATTTATATAAAATTCTAGGAAATAAAAGTGAATTGATTGTGACAGAAAACAGGTCAGTGGTAGCCTTGGGTGGATGTGTAGGAACAGGGAGATATAGAAGTGGGGGAGGGCTTCCCTGGTGGCGCAGTGGTTAAGAATCCGCCTGCCAATGGAGGGAACACGGGTTCAAGCCCTGGTCCAGGAAGATCCCACATGCCGCGGAGCAACTAACCCCGTTCATCACAACTACTGAGCTTGCGCTCTAGACCCCGTGAGCCACACTACTGAGCCCGCACGCCACAACTACTGAAGCCCACGCAGCTAGAGCCCATGCTCCACAAGAGAAGCCATGGCAATGAAAAGCCCGTGCACCACAACAAAGAGTAGCCCCCGCTCGCCACAACAAGAGAAAGCCTGCGTGCAGCAACGAAGACCCAACGCAGCCCAAAAATAAATAAGTAAATAAATTTAAAAAAAAAAAAAAAAAAAGAAGTGGGGGAAATTACAAAGAGGCGTAAGGGAACTTTTGGGATAATGGAAGTGTTCATTATCATGATTATGGTTTATACATATATCAAAATTGTACACTTTAAATATGCATAGCTTATTGTATTTCAACTATATCTCAGTAAGGCTGTTTTAAAAAATGTGAATGTATTATACGAAAATTAATTATTTTTAAATGTTTAAAATAACATTCTTGAAATGACAAAAACAGTAGCAATAGAGAACAAATTACTGTTGCCAGGGGACACGGGATGAGTTTTGGGGAGGGTGTGAACACAGAGAAGTAGCACAAGTGAGTTCTTTGCGGCAGTGGAGCAGTTCTGTATCTTGGTTGTCGTGATCACAGGAATAAGTGCATGGGGTCAAATTACATAGAGCTATGTGCATGTGTGCATACACAGATGAATGCAGGTTAAAAAAATGGTGAAGGGCTTCCCTGGTGGCGCAGTGGTTGAGAGTCCGCCTGCCGATGCAGGGGACGCGGGTTCGTGCCCCGGTCCGGGAAGATCCCACGTGCCGCGGAGCGGCTGGGCCCGTGAGCCATGGCCGCTGAGCCTGCGTGTCCGGAGCCTGTGCTCCGCAACGGGAGAGGCCACGACAGTGAGAGGCCTGCATACCACACACACACACACACACACACACACAAAACGTTCCTTTTCATCCATTTCTTAGGTGTCCCACAGTTTCTATAGTGTTATGTTTTTATAGTTTTATATTAGAAAATATATGTAAGGGGCAATATTAGGGTAGGAGATTAAGAAGTACAGACTACTGTGTATAAAATAAGCTACAAGGATATATTGTACATTACATGGAATATAGCCGATATTTTATAATAACTATAAATGGAGTATAATCTTTAAAAATTGTGAATCCCTATGTTGTATAGTTGAAACTTACATCATATTATAAATCAAGTCTACCTCAATTTTTAAAAATATGTATCTATATATATTTAGATCATTTGAAACAGTAGGAGGATATGACCTTGACCTAAATACTGGTATTTCCGAGACTGCCTGGTAAGCTAGCTGTGGAAGCTACTTGGATTTTAATGACACAGGGACATCAGATCTCTGAGGGCAGCAGGATTTATTTGCTTCTGTGTTCTTCCCCATTTCAGTGTCCTGAATTAGAAGTTCTTCCAAAAAAGAAACCCAGTATAAAAAGTAAAGTGCTTTATAGATGAGAACATGCCATCTGACAAGTTTCAGGGCATTTTATTGAGTACTCTGAGGCTGGGGGTAGCGTAAGTTACCTGAGAAATATTGTGGAACAAGGATATTCTGTGTTTTGTTTGAAGAGAGGCAAATCGAAAATTCTTGAGTGTTCATCATTATTTTCCACTGAGTTCTAAGGTTAACAGCAGTTTGCTTCCGTTTAAAGTGAGAATAAGTGTTGCATCAATACCTCTCTTTAGAGGCAGCCATTCTAATTCTGAACCTTAAGTGAATACACTTAAGGGGGAGCCATGGAACATGTTTTATACTGTACACTGTGGAAAAGAGCACCAGAAACAGGCAAAGATGAGAAAAAGGATTCTGCTGATGGAACAAGAGAGATTTCCTAAGACAAAATGTGTTTTCATGTAGCCTTTCTAAAAAAAAAAACGAAGTATTAGCACTCAAATTTTAACAGTTCTTGAAAACAATCAGTGGCTACAACCAAGAGGAGTTTGCCCTTCAGAGGTGGGAAACAAGAAAAGATACTGAGAGAGGAGAAGGTTGATTTAAATTAAAAATTTTGGATGAATTTTTTTCTGATTCAGAGATAAGCTCAGTAATGTTAATTGTCGATTTGTATTGAGAGGGTTGGGAATAAGAGGAAGAAAATGTAGAAAAACACACAATTTGGAGATTTGTGAGTAAATATTAATGATTTTATTCCCCCAAATCATCTTTTCTTTAAAGTGAAAGATGTGAGTAGTCAGCTTTATGAGTTAGTTTTCAAATATAATTCAGCCTATAAGAATTCTGTTAATTCAAATTTCGTAATTCTCTGTGGGTAAACACAAGACTCTTGTCTCCTTACATACTGACAATTCTAATTATCCGTACTCAGAAAGGGTTTTGAATACTAGATACCACAATTTCTTTAAAATTGAAATATTTTACCCACAAAGTCTCACTGTTATATTCATGAGTCATGTTAATTTGGAGTTTCCATAAATGCTATAAACCAAATGAATTATCTCAGTACATGTATAGGGCTATAGCCTATTTTATTTGTTGAAATAGCTATTTTAGTTGAAATAGCATCATTAGAAAAACAGGATCGCTTTTTACAAGTTTTAAGGATTTTCTGTGATTTTTTTCTGCAAAACTTGTGACATCATTTTTTTCTGTTTTGGAGTGTGTGTGTGTGTGTGTGTGTGTGTGTGTGTGTGTGTGTGTATAGATATAGATATAGATATAGATATCTTTAATGAGACTTGTTTGTTTATTCTTCTGTTTTCCCTCTAGATAAAAGTTAAGCAGGTAGAAGAACAACTACATCCTTTTACTGAAACCAGTTCACAGAACGACCATCTACGCAAGTTGAATAAGGCACTAGAGGGCAAACATGCTCAGGTGTGATTAACAGCTATAAAACAGATTGCTTCTATGTTGTTTTAATAATTAGCTTTTAAGAAATTGGTGACTTTCTCCCCACCTCACCGTATGATCCCAGAAAGATGAATATTCTCTCACTTGACTCAATTTATCAAAAATATTTTAAACACCCTCGATGTACAAGGTTCCACTCAACCACAGAAGAGTTCATAAAGATGCCTGAAGCAGTATTGGGACATTCAACTTGCATGCTCTAATTGCAGGATTAGGAATGTACTCGGCAGACTTTATTATAGAATAGAAGGTTATGCCTTTCAGAAACAAAATAGATTGTATTGTGAGCATGCATAGGGAACATCATCATGATGAAAGCATCGAGAATCTCTATCATAGAGGAAGTGTTTTTTTAATTTGAACCTTAAAACTTTTGGCAGAGGTGAGGAACAAGTATCTTTGGGTTTTTAATTACAGGCGAATGCAGAACTCATTGCCAACAAGATATACTTGCAATAGTGCACTTGAAAGAGGTATTAGTAGTGAAGGTGCTTACTTGTTAGCATGGTGGCTATTGAGACTGGGACTATTGAGAC
Source organism: Mesoplodon mirus (assembly GCF_964341445.2). Classification (NCBI taxonomy): domain Eukaryota; kingdom Metazoa; phylum Chordata; class Mammalia; order Artiodactyla; family Ziphiidae; genus Mesoplodon; species Mesoplodon mirus. The sequence goes on along the minus strand of NW_028294783.1, from coordinate 64,604 downwards.
TATTAACAATGATTTACAAATTTATCACATTATGTATTTTGAATTTTTAACAGTGTAAGCATGTGTAACTTCTTTAACTATAACGTTTGTGTATGGATACCCTTGGTAACCAAGCAACTAGAATGTGTCTTCAAATGGGTTCTAACAATCTGACTATACTGGTAAAGGGGACCTCATCAGATCTGCTTTGTTTCTTCATGAGGACATACTTTACACTAGTATTTTCTTCATTCTGAAAGCAAAGGAACACATTTTAAAGTATATTTTCCATCCCAGCTTCATTTAGAACGTTGTGTTGTTTCTCATAGTAAAGGGGGCACTCACTGAAAAATAATTCTAGGTTTAGTTGATTTTGTCTTTTTAAATTGCTGATGCTTCCAAGAAGGAGGAAGTCTCCAGAGAGGCCTGCATCTTCAAAATTACTTTAAAGCCATAGGCCCCGTGTCAACACTGTAAAGGAACGAAGTTCATCAGTTGTTTTGCCCAGTGTTAGGCCAAACCCTACACACCATGTGACCTTTGCACCTACCCTGACTTCTGTGAGGTCTTCTCAGGAGATTGGAGACTCTGGGATCTCTCTAAAGACTCTTTTGAATGCCATTAAAACCATGGAGGGAAGACTGGAAGGTAAAATAGACATTCTTGCCTCAAGACCATTAAAAAATGATGAGTCACCAAATTTTCTTCACCGGGCTTCGGTAAGTGAAGGCCACAAATTAAATCATAAGGAAATTTCAGATTTATACAACAATGAAGAAAAGCAGTAACATCTAGAAAGATAACGTTTGGAGGTGTGAGTAACAACAAGGAAAGAACTTCTTCACAAACAGCAAAAACTGATGATGTAGATCAAAACCATCAGTCTGGCTATTGCATACTTAGTTTTTGATTTGGACACAGAAATGTCATATTTGGCTTAAGAGTAACCATTGAGATTTTTAATCTAAGTTTCACTTTAAAAATTAATGCTAATAGTCTTAACATTTACAGTAAAATGGGTAAAGCCTGATTTTCAAGTAGAAATACATAAATAGAAGCCCTGAGAACTTGAACACTGGAAAATACTTCCCAAAGAAAACTTACTAGAGCATCCATCTTTGTTTGGTGTTTAAAAATAGAAAGTACTAGAGCTTGTCTTCTAGAGTTAACTACAATTTAGACCCTTTCTGTAAGCACTTTTGCTAGTGGCCTTTTCATTTTTATAAATAATTTATAAGCACTGGTAAAATTATAAAAACTATATTCTTCCTAATGTGCTTTTCTAGAACAAAATCCAATAGGTTTTCAAAACCTTATAAGTTAGCATCTTTTGTACTATTCTTGAATCCTTACAGAAGACGTTAAAGTATTTTTAACGTTGCAGGTTAAAAGTTATAAGGAAGTATAATATTGAGGAAGATGTGGGGAAAAGGCATTCTTCTTTGCTGCTGTTTGGAGTGCCCTTTTCCTGTGGAGGACAATTTGGCTTTGTTTATCACTTTACACCCACAGTTGCACTCTTTCCTACAGATACACTAGCTTGTACATAAGACATGTTTACAAGGTTACTTTCTGAAGTATTGTTTGTTATTAGCAAAAGACTAGAAACAACCAAAATTCCATCAGTAAGAGGCTGGCTAAATAAATCATGGTATATCCATAGTTTGGAATACTGTTTGAAGATATATTTATCTTAATCATAACATATCTATTATTAGGTTAAAACAGTCAAGGTTCAGAAGAGCATACAGAGTATTTTACTATTTGTGTGCAAAAGGGTTGGGGCGATGAAGTATACATATGTATTCACTTTTGAATAGAGTCTCTCTAAAATGAATCGTAATAAATTGGCAACATTATTTTCGAGGAAGGAAACTGGGTGGCTGGGAGATTTTTCACTTTATCCTTTTGTACCTTAAGAGTAATGTGAATGTGCTACCCATCCAGAAAAATTTTATGAACATTTTATTTTCAACAGAAGTAAAAGTAGAGAAAGGATGGTCTTTTCCACAAATGTGCTAAAGCAATTGGGTATCATATGCAGAAACAAAAAAACAAAATACCTTTGATCCATACCTCTTACCATATATAAAAATTAACTCAAAATGGATGAAAGCCCTAAAGGTAAAACTTAACACTGTAAAACTTCTGAAACATAGGATGAAACCATTGTGATCTTGGATTACACTAAGATTTCTTAGATTTGACATCAAAAGCATGATCCATAAAGGAAAAAAATGTAACATTGACAACGTATGCTCTTCAAAGACATTGTTAAGAAAATGAAAAGCTACAGGCTGGGGGGAAAAAAAAACATTTTCAAATCACATATCTGAAAAAGGTCTTGTCTCCACAGTTTATTAAAAACTCTCAAAACTCACTAAGAAGGAAAAACAATCCGAAAAAAAAAGGTGCAAAGTATTTTATTTATTTGGTGAACACACGTTTCACCAAAAAAGATATACGGATGATAAATAAGCACCTGAAAAGATGTTAAACATCAGTCATTAGGGAAATGCAAATTAAAACTGCAGTGAGGTACTACCACACACTATTAGGATGTCTAAGATTGAAAAACTGATTACCCCAAGTGTTAGTGAAGATGTGGAGGAACTCTCATACATTGCTGAAGGGAATGTAAAATCACTCAGCCACTCTGGAAAATAGTTTGGTAGTTTCTTTAAAAGTGAGACATACTACTACCATACAACCCAGCCAGTCCACTCCTATGCATTCACCAAAGATAAATGAAAGCATATATCTACACGAAGATCTGTATACAACTGCCCAGAGCAGCTCTACTTGTAACAGCTTAAAACTGGAACAACTCCAGTGTTCAGCAGAACACTATTCAGCAACAGAAAGGAAGAAGTATTGATATATAAAGAAGAGTGAGTGAATCTCACAATAATTGCGCTGAGTGGAAAATCATTCAAAAATGAGTACATCAAATATGATTTCATTTATATAAAATTCTAGGAAATAAAAGTGAATTGATTGTGACAGAAAACAGGTCAGTGGTAGCCTTGGGTGGATGTGTAGGAACAGGGAGATATAGAAGTGGGGGAGGGCTTCCCTGGTGGCGCAGTGGTTAAGAATCCGCCTGCCAATGGAGGGAACACGGGTTCAAGCCCTGGTCCAGGAAGATCCCACATGCCGCGGAGCAACTAACCCCGTTCATCACAACTACTGAGCTTGCGCTCTAGACCCCGTGAGCCACACTACTGAGCCCGCACGCCACAACTACTGAAGCCCACGCAGCTAGAGCCCATGCTCCACAAGAGAAGCCATGGCAATGAAAAGCCCGTGCACCACAACAAAGAGTAGCCCCCGCTCGCCACAACAAGAGAAAGCCTGCGTGCAGCAACGAAGACCCAACGCAGCCCAAAAATAAATAAGTAAATAAATTAAAAAAAAAAAAAAAAAAGAAGTGGGGGAAATTACAAAGAGGCATAAGGGAACTTTTGGGATAATGGAAGTGTTCATTATCATGATTATGGTTTATACATATATCAAAATTGTACACTTTAAATATACATAGCTTATTGTATTTCAACTATATCTCAGTAAGGCTGTTTTAAAAAATGTGAATGTATTATACGAAAATTAATTATTTTTAAATGTTTAAAATAACATTCTTGAAATGACAAAAACAGTAGCAATAGAGAACAAATTACTGTTGCCAGGGGACACGGGATGAGTTTTGGGGAGGGTGTGAACACAGAGAAGTAGCACAAGTGAGTTCTTTGCGGCAGTGGAGCAGTTCTGTATCTTGGTTGTCGTGATCACAGGAATAAGTGCATGGGGTCAAATTACATAGAGCTATGTGCATGTGTGCATACACAGATGAATGCAGGTTAAAAAAATGGTGAAGGGCTTCCCTGGTGGCGCAGTGGTTGAGAGTCCGCCTGCCGATGCAGGGGACGCGGGTTCGTGCCCCGGTCCGGGAAGATCCCACGTGCCGCGGAGCGGCTGGGCCCGTGAGCCATGGCCGCTGAGCCTGCGTGTCCGGAGCCTGTGCTCCGCAACGGGAGAGGCCACGACAGTGAGAGGCCTGCGTACCACACACACACACACACACACACACACAAAACGTTCCTTTTCATCCATTTCTTAGGTGTCCCACAGTTTCTATAGTGTTATGTTTTTATAGTTTTATATTAGAAAATATATGTAAGGGGCAATATTAGGGTAGGAGATTAAGAAGTACAGACTACTGTGTATAAAATAAGCTACAAGGATATATTGTACATTACATGGAATATAGCCGATATTTTATAATAACTATAAATGGAGTATAATCTTTAAAAATTGTGAATCCCTATGTTGTATAGTTGAAACTTACATCATATTATAAATCAAGTCTACCTCAATTTTTAAAAATATGTATCTATATATATTTAGATCATTTGAAACAGTAGGAGGATATGACCTTGACCTAAATACTGGTATTTCCGAGACTGCCTGGTAAGCTAGCTGTGGAAGCTACTTGGATTTTAATGACACAGGGACATCAGATCTCTGAGGGCAGCAGGATTTATTTGCTTCTGTGTTCTTCCCCATTTCAGTGTCCTGAATTAGAAGTTCTTCCAAAAAAGAAACCCAGTATAAAAAGTAAAGTGCTTTATAGATGAGAACATGCCATCTGACAAGTTTCAGGGCATTTTATTGAGTACTCTGAGGCTGGGGGTAGCGTAAGTTACCTGAGAAATATTGTGGAACAAGGATATTCTGTGTTTTGTTTGAAGAGAGGCAAATCGAAAATTCTTGAGTGTTCATCATTATTTTCCACTGAGTTCTAAGGTTAACAGCAGTTTGCTTCCTTTTAAAGTGAGAATAAGTGTTGCATCAATACCTCTCTTTAGAGGCAGCCATTCTAATTCTGAACCTTAAGTGAATACACTTAAGGGGGAGCCATGGAACATGTTTTATACTGTACACTGTGGAAAAGAGCACCAGAAACAGGCAAAGATGAGAAAAAGGATTCTGCTGATGGAACAAGAGAGATTTCCTAAGACAAAATGTGTTTTCATGTAGCCTTTCTAAAAAAAAAAACGAAGTATTAGCACTCAAATTTTAACAGTTCTTGAAAACAATCAGTGGCTACAACCAAGAGGAGTTTGCCCTTCAGAGGTGGGAAACAAGAAAAGATACTGAGAGAGGAGAAGGTTGATTTAAATTAAAAATTTTGGATGAATTTTTTTCTGATTCAGAGATAAGCTCAGTAATGTTAATTGTCGATTTGTATTGAGAGGGTTGGGAATAAGAGGAAGAAAATGTAGAAAAACACACAATTTGGAGATTTGTGAGTAAATATTAATGATTTTATTCCCCCAAATCATCTTTTCTTTAAAGTGAAAGATGTGAGTAGTCAGCTTTATGAGTTAGTTTTCAAATATAATTCAGCCTATAAGAATTCTGTTAATTCAAATTTCGTAATTCTCTGTGGGTAAACACAAGACTCTTGTCTCCTTACATACTGACAATTCTAATTATCCGTACTCAGAAAGGGTTTTGAATACTAGATACCACAATTTCTTTAAAATTGAAATATTTTACCCACAAAGTCTCACTGTTATATTCATGAGTCATGTTAATTTGGAGTTTCCATAAATGCTATAAACCAAATGAATTATCTCAGTACATGTATAGGGCTATAGCCTATTTTATTTGTTGAAATAGCTATTTTAGTTGAAATAGCATCATTAGAAAAACAGGATCGCTTTTTACAAGTTTTAAGGATTTTCTGTGATTTTTTTCTGCAAAACTTGTGACATCTTTTTTTTCTGTTTTGGAGTGTGTGTGTGTGTGTGTGTGTGTGTGTGTGTGTATATATATAGATATAGATATAGATATAGATATCTTTAATGAGACTTGTTTGTTTATTCTTCTGTTTTCCCTCTAGATAAAAGTTAAGCAGGTAGAAGAACAACTACATCCTTTTACTGAAACCAGTTCACAGAACGACCATCTACGCAAGTTGAATAAGGCACTAGAGGGCAAACATGCTCAGGTGTGATTAACAGCTATAAAACAGATTGCTTCTATGTTGTTTTAATAATTAGCTTTTAAGAAATTGGTGACTTTCTCCCCACCTCACCGTATGATCCCAGAAAGATGAATATTCTCTCACTTGACTCAATTTATCAAAAATATTTTAAACACCCTCGATGTACAAGGTTCCACTCAACCACAGAAGAGTTCATAAAGATGCCTGAAGCAGTATTGGGACATTCAACTTGCATGCTCTAATTGCAGGATTAGGAATGTACTCGGCAGACTTTATTATAGAATAGAAGGTTATGCCTTTCAGAAACAAAATAGATTGTATTGTGAGCATGCATAGGGAACATCATCATGATGAAAGCATTGAGAATCTCTATCATAGAGGAAGTGTTTTTTTAATTTGAACCTTAAAACTTTTGGCAGAGGTGAGGAACAAGTATCTTTGGGTTTTTAATTACAGGCGAATGCAGAACTCATTGCCAACAAGATATACTTGCAATAGTGCACTTGAAAGAGGTATTAGTAGTGAAGGTGCTTACTTGTTAGCATGGTGGCTATTGAGACTGGGACTATTGAGACTATTAACAATGATTTACAAATTTATCACATTATGTATTTTGAATTTTTAACAGTGTAAGCATGTGTAACTTCTTTAACTATAACGTTTGTGTATGGATACCCTTGGTAACCAAGCAACTAGAATGTGTCTTCAAATGGGTTCTAACAATCTGACTATACTGGTAAAGGGGACCTCATCAGATCTGCTTTGTTTCTTCATGAGGACATACTTTACACTAGTATTTTCTTCATTCTGAAAGCAAAGGAACACATTTTAAAGTATATTTTCCATCCCAGCTTCATTTAGAACGTTGTGTTGTTTCTCATAGTAAAGGGGGCACTCACTGAAAAATAATTCTAGGTTTAGTTGATTTTGTCTTTTTAAATTGCTGATGCTTCCAAGAAGGAGGAAGTCTCCAGAGAGGCCTGCATCTTCAAAATTACTTTAAAGCCATAGGCCCCGTGTCAACACTGTAAAGGAACGAAGTTCATCAGTTGTTTTGCCCAGTGTTAGGCCAAACCCTACACACCATGTGACCTTTGCACCTACCCTGACTTCTGTGAGGTCTTCTCAGGAGATTGGAGACTCTGGGATCTCTCTAAAGACTCTTTTGAATGCCATTAAAACCATGGAGGGAAGACTGGAAGGTAAAATAGACATTCTTGCCTCAAGACCATTAAAAAATGATGAGTCACCAAATTTTCTTCACCGGGCTTCGGTAAGTGAAGGCCACAAATTAAATCATAAGGAAATTTCAGATTTATACAACAATGAAGAAAAGCAGTAACATCTAGAAAGATAACGTTTGGAGGTGTGAGTAACAACAAGGAAAGAACTTCTTCACAAACAGCAAAAACTGATGATGTAGATCAAAACCATCAGTCTGGCTATTGCATACTTAGTTTTTGATTTGGACACAGAAATGTCATATTTGGCTTAAGAGTAACCATTGAGATTTTTAATCTAAGTTTCACTTTAAAAATTAATGCTAATAGTCTTAACATTTACAGTAAAATGGGTAAAGCCTGATTTTCAAGTAGAAATACATAAATAGAAGCCCTGAGAACTTGAACACTGGAAAATACTTCCCAAAGAAAACTTACTAGAGCATCCATCTTTGTTTGGTGTTTAAAAATAGAAAGTACTAGAGCTTGTCTTCTAGAGTTAACTACAATTTAGACCCTTTCTGTAAGCACTTTTGCTAGTGGCCTTTTCATTTTTATAAATAATTTATAAGCACTGGTAAAATTATAAAAACTATATTCTTCCTAATGTGCTTTTCTAGAACAAAATCCAATAGGTTTTCAAAACCTTATAAGTTAGCATCTTTTGTACTATTCTTGAATCCTTACAGAAGATGTTAAAGTATTTTTAACGTTGCAGGTTAAAAGTTATAAGGAAGTATAATATTGAGGAAGATGTGGGGGAAAGGCATTCTTCTTTGCTGCTGTTTGGAGTGCCCTTTTCCTGTGGAGGACAATTTGGCTTTGTTTATCACTTTACACCCACAGTTGCACTCTTTCCTACAGATACACTAGCTTGTACATAAGACATGTTTACAAGGTTACTTTCTGAAGTATTGTTTGTTATTAGCAAAAGACTAGAAACAACCAAAATTCCATCAGTAAGAGGCTGGCTAAATAAATCATGGTATATCCATAGTTTGGAATACTGTTTGAAGATATATTTATCTTAATCATAACATATCTATTATTAGGTTAAAACAGTCAAGGTTCAGAAGAGCATACAGAGTATTTTACTATTTGTGTGCAAAAGGGTTGGGGCGATGAAGTATACATATGTATTCACTTTTGAATAGAGTCTCTCTAAAATGAATCGTAATAAATTGGCAACATTATTTTCGAGGAAGGAAACTGGGTGGCTGGGAGATTTTTCACTTTATCCTTTTGTACCTTAAGAGTAATGTGAATGTGCTACCCATCCAGAAAAATTTTATGAACATTTTATTTTCAACAGAAGTAAAAGTAGAGAAAGGATGGTCTTTTCCACAAATGTGCTAAAGCAATTGGGTATCATATGCAGAAACAAAAAAACAAAATACCTTTGATCCATACCTCTTACCATATATAAAAATTAACTCAAAATGGATGAAAGCCCTAAAGGTAAAACTTAACACTGTAAAACTTCTGAAACATAGGATGAAACCATTGTGATCTTGGATTACACTAAGATTTCTTAGATTTGACATCAAAAGCATGATCCATAAAGGAAAAAAATGTAACATTGACAACGTATGCTCTTCAAAGACATTGTTAAGAAAATGAAAAGCTACAGGCTGGGGGGAAAAAAAAACATTTTCAAATCACATATCTGAAAAAGGTCTTGTCTCCACAGTTTATTAAAAACTCTCAAAACTCACTAAGAAGGAAAAACAATCCGAAAAAAAAAGGTGCAAAGTATTTTATTTATTTGGTGAACACACGTTTCACCAAAAAAGATATACGGATGATAAATAAGCACCTGAAAAGATGTTAAACATCAGTCATTAGGGAAATGCAAATTAAAACTGCAGTGAGGTACTACCACACACTATTAGGATGTCTAAGATTGAAAAACTGATTACCCCAAGTGTTAGTGAAGATGTGGAGGAACTCTCATACATTGCTGAAGGGAATGTAAAATCACTCAGCCACTCTGGAAAATAGTTTGGTAGTTTCTTTAAAAGTGAGACATACTACTACCATACAACCCAGCCAGTCCACTCCTATGCATTCACCAAAGATAAATGAAAGCATATATCTACACGAAGATCTGTATACAACTGCCCAGAGCAGCTCTACTTGTAACAGCTTAAAACTGGAACAACTCCAGTGTTCAGCAGAACACTATTCAGCAACAGAAAGGAAGAAGTATTGATATATAAAGAAGAGTGAGTGAATCTCACAATAATTGCGCTGAGTGGAAAATCATTCAAAAATGAGTACATCAAATATGATTTCATTTATATAAAATTCTAGGAAATAAAAGTGAATTGATTGTGACAGAAAACAGGTCAGTGGTAGCCTTGGGTGGATGTGTAGGAACAGGGAGATATAGAAGTGGGGGAGGGCTTCCCTGGTGGCGCAGTGGTTAAGAATCCGCCTGCCAATGGAGGGAACACGGGTTCAAGCCCTGGTCCAGGAAGATCCCACATGCCGCGGAGCAACTAACCCCGTTCATCACAACTACTGAGCTTGCGCTCTAGACCCCGTGAGCCACACTACTGAGCCCGCACGCCACAACTACTGAAGCCCACGCAGCTAGAGCCCATGCTCCACAAGAGAAGCCATGGCAATGAAAAGCCCGTGCACCACAACAAAGAGTAGCCCCCGCTCGCCACAACAAGAGAAAGCCTGCGTGCAGCAACGAAGACCCAACGCAGCCCAAAAATAAATAAGTAAATAAATTAAAAAAAAAAAAAAAAAAGAAGTGGGGGAAATTACAAAGAGGCATAAGGGAACTTTTGGGATAATGGAAGTGTTCATTATCATGATTATGGTTTATACATATATCAAAATTGTACACTTTAAATATACATAGCTTATTGTATTTCAACTATATCTCAGTAAGGCTGTTTTAAAAAATGTGAATGTATTATACGAAAATTAATTATTTTTAAATGTTTAAAATAACATTCTTGAAATGACAAAAACAGTAGCAATAGAGAACAAATTACTGTTGCCAGGGGACACGGGATGAGTTTTGGGGAGGGTGTGAACACAGAGAAGTAGCACAAGTGAGTTCTTTGCGGCAGTGGAGCAGTTCTGTATCTTGGTTGTCGTGATCACAGGAATAAGTGCATGGGGTCAAATTACATAGAGCTATGTGCATGTGTGCATACACAGATGAATGCAGGTTAAAAAAATGGTGAAGGGCTTCCCTGGTGGCGCAGTGGTTGAGAGTCCGCCTGCCGATGCAGGGGACGCGGGTTCGTGCCCCGGTCCGGGAAGATCCCACGTGCCGCGGAGCGGCTGGGCCCGTGAGCCATGGCCGCTGAGCCTGCGTGTCCGGAGCCTGTGCTCCGCAACGGGAGAGGCCACGACAGTGAGAGGCCTGCGTACCACACACACACACACACACACACACACAAAACGTTCCTTTTCATCCATTTCTTAGGTGTCCCACAGTTTCTATAGTGTTATGTTTTTATAGTTTTATATTAGAAAATATATGTAAGGGGCAATATTAGGGTAGGAGATTAAGAAGTACAGACTACTGTGTATAAAATAAGCTACAAGGATATATTGTACATTACATGGAATATAGCCGATATTTTATAATAACTATAAATGGAGTATAATCTTTAAAAATTTTGAATCCCTATGTTGTATAGTTGAAACTTACATCATATTATAAATCAAGTCTACCTCAATTTTTAAAAATATGTATCTATATATATTTAGATCATTTGAAACAGTAGGAGGATATGACCTTGACCTAAATACTGGTATTTCCGAGACTGCCTGGTAAGCTAGCTGTGGAAGCTACTTGGATTTTAATGACACAGGGACATCAGATCTCTGAGGGCAGCAGGATTTATTTGCTTCTGTGTTCTTCCCCATTTCAGTGTCCTGAATTAGAAGTTCTTCCAAAAAAGAAACCCAGTATAAAAAGTAAAGTGCTTTATAGATGAGAACATGCCATCTGACAAGTTTCAGGGCATTTTATTGAGTACTCTGAGGCTGGGGGTAGCGTAAGTTACCTGAGAAATATTGTGGAACAAGGATATTCTGTGTTTTGTTTGAAGAGAGGCAAATCGAAAATTCTTGAGTGTTCATCATTATTTTCCACTGAGTTCTAAGGTTAACAGCAGTTTGCTTCCTTTTAAAGTGAGAATAAGTGTTGCATCAATACCTCTCTTTAGAGGCAGCCATTCTAATTCTGAACCTTAAGTGAATACACTTAAGGGGGAGCCATGGAACATGTTTTATACTGTACACTGTGGAAAAGAGCACCAGAAACAGGCAAAGATGAGAAAAAGGATTCTGCTGATGGAACAAGAGAGATTTCCTAAGACAAAATGTGTTTTCATGTAGCCTTTCTAAAAAAAAAAACGAAGTATTAGCACTCAAATTTTAACAGTTCTTGAAAACAATCAGTGGCTACAACCAAGAGGAGTTTGCCCTTCAGAGGTGGGAAACAAGAAAAGATACTGAGAGAGGAGAAGGTTGATTTAAATTAAAAATTTTGGATGAATTTTTTTCTGATTCAGAGATAAGCTCAGTAATGTTAATTGTCGATTTGTATTGAGAGGGTTGGGAATAAGAGGAAGAAAATGTAGAAAAACACACAATTTGGAGATTTGTGAGTAAATATTAATGATTTTATTCCCCCAAATCATCTTTTCTTTAAAGTGAAAGATGTGAGTAGTCAGCTTTATGAGTTAGTTTTCAAATATAATTCAGCCTATAAGAATTCTGTTAATTCAAATTTCGTAATTCTCTGTGGGTAAACACAAGACTCTTGTCTCCTTACATACTGACAATTCTAATTATCCGTACTCAGAAAGGGTTTTGAATACTAGATACCACAATTTCTTTAAAATTGAAATATTTTACCCACAAAGTCTCACTGTTATATTCATGAGTCATGTTAATTTGGAGTTTCCATAAATGCTATAAACCAAATGAATTATCTCAGTACATGTATAGGGCTATAGCCTATTTTATTTGTTGAAATAGCTATTTTAGTTGAAATAGCATCATTAGAAAAACAGGATCGCTTTTTACAAGTTTTAAGGATTTTCTGTGATTTTTTTCTGCAAAACTTGTGACATCTTTTTTTTCTGTTTTGGAGTGTGTGTGTGTGTGTGTGTGTGTGTGTGTGTGTATATATATAGATATAGATATAGATATAGATATCTTTAATGAGACTTGTTTGTTTATTCTTCTGTTTTCCCTCTAGATAAAAGTTAAGCAGGTAGAAGAACAACTACATCCTTTTACTGAAACCAGTTCACAGAACGACCATCTACGCAAGTTGAATAAGGCACTAGAGGGCAAACATGCTCAGGTGTGATTAACAGCTATAAAACAGATTGCTTCTATGTTGTTTTAATAATTAGCTTTTAAGAAATTGGTGACTTTCTCCCCACCTCACCGTATGATCCCAGAAAGATGAATATTCTCTCACTTGACTCAATTTATCAAAAATATTTTAAACACCCTCGATGTACAAGGTTCCACTCAACCACAGAAGAGTTCATAAAGATGCCTGAAGCAGTATTGGGACATTCAACTTGCATGCTCTAATTGCAGGATTAGGAATGTACTCGGCAGACTTTATTATAGAATAGAAGGTTATGCCTTTCAGAAACAAAATAGATTGTATTGTGAGCATGCATAGGGAACATCATCATGATGAAAGCATCGAGAATCTCTATCATAGAGGAAGTGTTTTTTTAATTTGAACCTTAAAACTTTTGGCAGAGGTGAGGAACAAGTATCTTTGGGTTTTTAATTACAGGCGAATGCAGAACTCATTGCCAACAAGATATACTTGCAATAGTGCACTTGAAAGAGGTATTAGTAGTGAAGGTGCTTACTTGTTAGCATGGTGGCTATTGAGACTGGGACTATTGAGACTATTAACAATGATTTACAAATTTATCACATTATGTATTTTGAATTTTTAACAGTGTAAGCATGTGTAACTTCTTTAACTATAACGTTTGTGTATGGATACCCTTGGTAACCAAGCAACTAGAATGTGTCTTCAAATGGGTTCTAACAATCTGACTATACTGGTAAAGGGGACCTCATCAGATCTGCTTTGTTTCTTCATGAGGACATACTTTACACTAGTATTTTCTTCATTCTGAAAGCAAAGGAACACATTTTAAAGTATATTTTCCATCCCAGCTTCATTTAGAACGTTGTGTTGTTTCTCATAGTAAAGGGGGCACTCACTGAAAAATAATTCTAGGTTTAGTTGATTTTGTCTTTTTAAATTGCTGATGCTTCCAAGAAGGAGGAAGTCTCCAGAGAGGCCTGCATCTTCAAAATTACTTTAAAGCCATAGGCCCCGTGTCAACACTGTAAAGGAACGAAGTTCATCAGTTGTTTTGCCCAGTGTTAGGCCAAACCCTACACACCATGTGACCTTTGCACCTACCCTGACTTCTGTGAGGTCTTCTCAGGAGATTGGAGACTCTGGGATCTCTCTAAAGACTCTTTTGAATGCCATTAAAACCATGGAGGGAAGACTGGAAGGTAAAATAGACATTCTTGCCTCAAGACCATTAAAAAATGATGAGTCACCAAATTTTCTTCACCGGGCTTCGGTAAGTGAAGGCCACAAATTAAATCATAAGGAAATTTCAGATTTATACAACAATGAAGAAAAGCAGTAACATCTAGAAAGATAACGTTTGGAGGTGTGAGTAACAACAAGGAAAGAACTTCTTCACAAACAGCAAAAACTGATGATGTAGATCAAAACCATCAGTCTGGCTATTGCATACTTAGTTTTTGATTTGGACACAGAAATGTCATATTTGGCTTAAGAGTAACCATTGAGATTTTTAATCTAAGTTTCACTTTAAAAATTAATGCTAATAGTCTTAACATTTACAGTAAAATGGGTAAAGCCTGATTTTCAAGTAGAAATACATAAATAGAAGCCCTGAGAACTTGAACACTGGAAAATACTTCCCAAAGAAAACTTACTAGAGCATCCATCTTTGTTTGGTGTTTAAAAATAGAAAGTACTAGAGCTTGTCTTCTAGAGTTAACTACAATTTAGACCCTTTCTGTAAGCACTTTTGCTAGTGGCCTTTTCATTTTTATAAATAATTTATAAGCACTGGTAAAATTATAAAAACTATATTCTTCCTAATGTGCTTTTCTAGAACAAAATCCAATAGGTTTTCAAAACCTTATAAGTTAGCATCTTTTGTACTATTCTTGAATCCTTACAGAAGATGTTAAAGTATTTTTAACGTTGCAGGTTAAAAGTTATAAGGAAGTATAATATTGAGGAAGATGTGGGGGAAAGGCATTCTTCTTTGCTGCTGTTTGGAGTGCCCTTTTCCTGTGGAGGACAATTTGGCTTTGTTTATCACTTTACACCCACAGTTGCACTCTTTCCTACAGATACACTAGCTTGTACATAAGACATGTTTACAAGGTTACTTTCTGAAGTATTGTTTGTTATTAGCAAAAGACTAGAAACAACCAAAATTCCATCAGTAAGAGGCTGGCTAAATAAATCATGGTATATCCATAGTTTGGAATACTGTTTGAAGATATATTTATCTTAATCATAACATATCTATTATTAGGTTAAAACAGTCAAGGTTCAGAAGAGCATACAGAGTATTTTACTATTTGTGTGCAAAAGGGTTGGGGCGATGAAGTATACATATGTATTCACTTTTGAATAGAGTCTCTCTAAAATGAATCGTAATAAATTGGCAACATTATTTTCGAGGAAGGAAACTGGGTGGCTGGGAGATTTTTCACTTTATCCTTTTGTACCTTAAGAGTAATGTGAATGTGCTACCCATCCAGAAAAATTTTATGAACATTTTATTTTCAACAGAAGTAAAAGTAGAGAAAGGATGGTCTTTTCCACAAATGTGCTAAAGCAATTGGGTATCATATGCAGAAACAAAAAAACAAAATACCTTTGATCCATACCTCTTACCATATATAAAAATTAACTCAAAATGGATGAAAGCCCTAAAGGTAAAACTTAACACTGTAAAACTTCTGAAACATAGGATGAAACCATTGTGATCTTGGATTACACTAAGATTTCTTAGATTTGACATCAAAAGCATGATCCATAAAGGAAAAAAATGTAACATTGACAACGTATGCTCTTCAAAGACATTGTTAAGAAAATGAAAAGCTACAGGCTGGGGGGAAAAAAAAACATTTTCAAATCACATATCTGAAAAAGGTCTTGTCTCCACAGTTTATTAAAAACTCTCAAAACTCACTAAGAAGGAAAAACAATCCGAAAAAAAAAGGTGCAAAGTATTTTATTTATTTGGTGAACACACGTTTCACCAAAAAAGATATACGGATGATAAATAAGCACCTGAAAAGATGTTAAACATCAGTCATTAGGGAAATGCAAATTAAAACTGCAGTGAGGTACTACCACACACTATTAGGATGTCTAAGATTGAAAAACTGATTACCCCAAGTGTTAGTGAAGATGTGGAGGAACTCTCATACATTGCTGAAGGGAATGTAAAATCACTCAGCCACTCTGGAAAATAGTTTGGTAGTTTCTTTAAAAGTGAGACATACTACTACCATACAACCCAGCCAGTCCACTCCTATGCATTCACCAAAGATAAATGAAAGCATATATCTACACGAAGATCTGTATACAACTGCCCAGAGCAGCTCTACTTGTAACAGCTTAAAACTGGAACAACTCCAGTGTTCAGCAGAACACTATTCAGCAACAGAAAGGAAGAAGTATTGATATATAAAGAAGAGTGAGTGAATCTCACAATAATTGCGCTGAGTGGAAAATCATTCAAAAATGAGTACATCAAATATGATTTCATTTATATAAAATTCTAGGAAATAAAAGTGAATTGATTGTGACAGAAAACAGGTCAGTGGTAGCCTTGGGTGGATGTGTAGGAACAGGGAGATATAGAAGTGGGGGAGGGCTTCCCTGGTGGCGCAGTGGTTAAGAATCCGCCTGCCAATGGAGGGAACACGGGTTCAAGCCCTGGTCCAGGAAGATCCCACATGCCGCGGAGCAACTAACCCCGTTCATCACAACTACTGAGCTTGCGCTCTAGACCCCGTGAGCCACACTACTGAGCCCGCACGCCACAACTACTGAAGCCCACGCAGCTAGAGCCCATGCTCCACAAGAGAAGCCATGGCAATGAAAAGCCCGTGCACCACAACAAAGAGTAGCCCCCGCTCGCCACAACAAGAGAAAGCCTGCGTGCAGCAACGAAGACCCAACGCAGCCCAAAAATAAATAAGTAAATAAATTAAAAAAAAAAAAAAAAGAAGTGGGGGAAATTACAAAGAGGCGTAAGGGAACTTTTGGGATAATGGAAGTGTTCATTATCATGATTATGGTTTATACATATATCAAAATTGTACACTTTAAATATACATAGCTTATTGTATTTCAACTATATCTCAGTAAGGCTGTTTTAAAAAATGTGAATGTATTATACGAAAATTAATTATTTTTAAATGTTTAAAATAACATTCTTGAAATGACAAAAACAGTAGCAATAGAGAACAAATTACTGTTGCCAGGGGACACGGGATGAGTTTTGGGGAGGGTGTGAACACAGAGAAGTAGCACAAGTGAGTTCTTTGCGGCAGTGGAGCAGTTCTGTATCTTGGTTGTCGTGATCACAGGAATAAGTGCATGGGGTCAAATTACATAGAGCTATGTGCATGTGTGCATACACAGATGAATGCAGGTTAAAAAAATGGTGAAGGGCTTCCCTGGTGGCGCAGTGGTTGAGAGTCCGCCTGCCGATGCAGGGGACGCGGGTTCGTGCCCCGGTCCGGGAAGATCCCACGTGCCGCGGAGCGGCTGGGCCCGTGAGCCATGGCCGCTGAGCCTGCATGTCCGGAGCCTGTGCTCCGCAACGGGAGAGGCCACGACAGTGAGAGGCCTGCGTACCACACACACACACACACACACACACACAAAACGTTCCTTTTCATCCATTTCTTAGGTGTCCCACAGTTTCTATAGTGTTATGTTTTTATAGTTTTATATTAGAAAATATATGTAAGGGGCAATATTAGGGTAGGAGATTAAGAAGTACAGACTACTGTGTATAAAATAAGCTACAAGGATATATTGTACATTACATGGAATATAGCCGATATTTTATAATAACTATAAATGGAGTATAATCTTTAAAAATTGTGAATCCCTATGTTGTATAGTTGAAACTTACATCATATTATAAATCAAGTCTACCTCAATTTTTAAAAATATGTATCTATATATATTTAGATCATTTGAAACAGTAGGAGGATATGACCTTGACCTAAATACTGGTATTTCCGAGACTGCCTGGTAAGCTAGCTGTGGAAGCTACTTGGATTTTAATGACACAGGGACATCAGATCTCTGAGGGCAGCAGGATTTATTTGCTTCTGTGTTCTTCCCCATTTCAGTGTCCTGAATTAGAAGTTCTTCCAAAAAAGAAACCCAGTATAAAAAGTAAAGTGCTTTATAGATGAGAACATGCCATCTGACAAGTTTCAGGGCATTTTATTGAGTACTCTGAGGCTGGGGGTAGCGTAAGTTACCTGAGAAATATTGTGGAACAAGGATATTCTGTGTTTTGTTTGAAGAGAGGCAAATCGAAAATTCTTGAGTGTTCATCATTATTTTCCACTGAGTTCTAAGGTTAACAGCAGTTTGCTTCCGTTTAAAGTGAGAATAAGTGTTGCATCAATACCTCTCTTTAGAGGCAGCCATTCTAATTCTGAACCTTAAGTGAATACACTTAAGGGGGAGCCATGGAACATGTTTTATACTGTACACTGTGGAAAAGAGCACCAGAAACAGGCAAAGATGAGAAAAAGGATTCTGCTGATGGAACAAGAGAGATTTCCTAAGACAAAATGTGTTTTCATGTAGCCTTTCTAAAAAAAAAAACGAAGTATTAGCACTCAAATTTTAACAGTTCTTGAAAACAATCAGTGGCTACAACCAAGAGGAGTTTGCCCTTCAGAGGTGGGAAACAAGAAAAGATACTGAGAGAGGAGAAGGTTGATTTAAATTAAAAATTTTGGATGAATTTTTTTCTGATTCAGAGATAAGCTCAGTAATGTTAATTGTCGATTTGTATTGAGAGGGTTGGGAATAAGAGGAAGAAAATGTAGAAAAACACACAATTTGGAGATTTGTGAGTAAATATTAATGATTTTATTCCCCCAAATCATCTTTTCTTTAAAGTGAAAGATGTGAGTAGTCAGCTTTATGAGTTAGTTTTCAAATATAATTCAGCCTATAAGAATTCTGTTAATTCAAATTTCGTAATTCTCTGTGGGTAAACACAAGACTCTTGTCTCCTTACATACTGACAATTCTAATTATCCGTACTCAGAAAGGGTTTTGAATACTAGATACCACAATTTCTTTAAAATTGAAATATTTTACCCACAAAGTCTCACTGTTATATTCATGAGTCATGTTAATTTGGAGTTTCCATAAATGCTATAAACCAAATGAATTATCTCAGTACATGTATAGGGCTATAGCCTATTTTATTTGTTGAAATAGCTATTTTAGTTGAAATAGCATCATTAGAAAAACAGGATCGCTTTTTACAAGTTTTAAGGATTTTCTGTGATTTTTTTCTGCAAAACTTGTGACATCATTTTTTTCTGTTTTGGAGTGTGTGTGTGTGTGTGTGTGTGTGTGTGTGTGTGTGTGTATATAGATATAGATATAGATATAGATATCTTTAATGAGACTTGTTTGTTTATTCTTCTGTTTTCCCTCTAGATAAAAGTTAAGCAGGTAGAAGAACAACTACATCCTTTTACTGAAACCAGTTCACAGAACGACCATCTACGCAAGTTGAATAAGGCACTAGAGGGCAAACATGCTCAGGTGTGATTAACAGCTATAAAACAGATTGCTTCTATGTTGTTTTAATAATTAGCTTTTAAGAAATTGGTGACTTTCTCCCCACCTCACCGTATGATCCCAGAAAGATGAATATTCTCTCACTTGACTCAATTTATCAAAAATATTTTAAACACCCTCGATGTACAAGGTTCCACTCAACCACAGAAGAGTTCATAAAGATGCCTGAAGCAGTATTGGGACATTCAACTTGCATGCTCTAATTGCAGGATTAGGAATGTACTCGGCAGACTTTATTATAGAATAGAAGGTTATGCCTTTCAGAAACAAAATAGATTGTATTGTGAGCATGCATAGGGAACATCATCATGATGAAAGCATCGAGAATCTCTATCATAGAGGAAGTGTTTTTTTAATTTGAACCTTAAAACTTTTGGCAGAGGTGAGGAACAAGTATCTTTGGGTTTTTAATTACAGGCGAATGCAGAACTCATTGCCAACAAGATATACTTGCAATAGTGCACTTGAAAGAGGTATTAGTAGTGAAGGTGCTTACTTGTTAGCATGGTGGCTATTGAGACTGGGACTATTGAGACTATTAACAATGATTTACAAATTTATCACATTATGTATTTTGAATTTTTAACAGTGTAAGCATGTGTAACTTCTTTAACTATAACGTTTGTGTATGGATACCCTTGGTAACCAAGCAACTAGAATGTGTCTTCAAATGGGTTCTAACAATCTGACTATACTGGTAAAGGGGACCTCATCAGATCTGCTTTGTTTCTTCATGAGGACATACTTTACACTAGTATTTTCTTCATTCTGAAAGCAAAGGAACACATTTTAAAGTATATTTTCCATCCCAGCTTCATTTAGAACGTTGTGTTGTTTCTCATAGTAAAGGGGGCACTCACTGAAAAATAATTCTAGGTTTAGTTGATTTTGTCTTTTTAAATTGCTGATGCTTCCAAGAAGGAGGAAGTCTCCAGAGAGGCCTGCATCTTCAAAATTACTTTAAAGCCATAGGCCCCGTGTCAACACTGTAAAGGAACGAAGTTCATCAGTTGTTTTGCCCAGTGTTAGGCCAAACCCTACACACCATGTGACCTTTGCACCTACCCTGACTTCTGTGAGGTCTTCTCAGGAGATTGGAGACTCTGGGATCTCTCTAAAGACTCTTTTGAATGCCATTAAAACCATGGAGGGAAGACTGGAAGGTAAAATAGACATTCTTGCCTCAAGACCATTAAAAAATGATGAGTCACCAAATTTTCTTCACCGGGCTTCGGTAAGTGAAGGCCACAAATTAAATCATAAGGAAATTTCAGATTTATACAACAATGAAGAAAAGCAGTAACATCTAGAAAGATAACGTTTGGAGGTGTGAGTAACAACAAGGAAAGAACTTCTTCACAAACAGCAAAAACTGATGATGTAGATCAAAACCATCAGTCTGGCTATTGCATACTTAGTTTTTGATTTGGACACAGAAATGTCATATTTGGCTTAAGAGTAACCATTGAGATTTTTAATCTAAGTTTCACTTTAAAAATTAATGCTAATAGTCTTAACATTTACAGTAAAATGGGTAAAGCCTGATTTTCAAGTAGAAATACATAAATAGAAGCCCTGAGAACTTGAACACTGGAAAATACTTCCCAAAGAAAACTTACTAGAGCATCCATCTTTGTTTGGTGTTTAAAAATAGAAAGTACTAGAGCTTGTCTTCTAGAGTTAACTACAATTTAGACCCTTTCTGTAAGCACTTTTGCTAGTGGCCTTTTCATTTTTATAAATAATTTATAAGCACTGGTAAAATTATAAAAACTATATTCTTCCTAATGTGCTTTTCTAGAACAAAATCCAATAGGTTTTCAAAACCTTATAAGTTAGCATCTTTTGTACTATTCTTGAATCCTTACAGAAGACGTTAAAGTATTTTTAACGTTGCAGGTTAAAAGTTATAAGGAAGTATAATATTGAGGAAGATGTGGGGAAAAGGCATTCTTCTTTGCTGCTGTTTGGAGTGCCCTTTTCCTGTGGAGGACAATTTGGCTTTGTTTATCACTTTACACCCACAGTTGCACTCTTTCCTACAGATACACTAGCTTGTACATAAGACATGTTTACAAGGTTACTTTCTGAAGTATTGTTTGTTATTAGCAAAAGACTAGAAACAACCAAAATTCCATCAGTAAGAGGCTGGCTAAATAAATCATGGTATATCCATAGTTTGGAATACTGTTTGAAGATATATTTATCTTAATCATAACATATCTATTATTAGGTTAAAACAGTCAAGGTTCAGAAGAGCATACAGAGTATTTTACTATTTGTGTGCAAAAGGGTTGGGGCGATGAAGTATACATATGTATTCACTTTTGAATAGAGTCTCTCTAAAATGAATCGTAATAAATTGGCAACATTATTTTCGAGGAAGGAAACTGGGTGGCTGGGAGATTTTTCACTTTATCCTTTTGTACCTTAAGAGTAATGTGAATGTGCTACCCATCCAGAAAAATTTTATGAACATTTTATTTTCAACAGAAGTAAAAGTAGAGAAAGGATGGTCTTTTCCACAAATGTGCTAAAGCAATTGGGTATCATATGCAGAAACAAAAAAACAAAATACCTTTGATCCATACCTCTTACCATATATAAAAATTAACTCAAAATGGATGAAAGCCCTAAAGGTAAAACTTAACACTGTAAAACTTCTGAAACATAGGATGAAACCATTGTGATCTTGGATTACACTAAGATTTCTTAGATTTGACATCAAAAGCATGATCCATAAAGGAAAAAAATGTAACATTGACAACGTATGCTCTTCAAAGACATTGTTAAGAAAATGAAAAGCTACAGGCTGGGGGGAAAAAAAAAACATTTTCAAATCACATATCTGAAAAAGGTCTTGTCTCCACAGTTTATTAAAAACTCTCAAAACTCACTAAGAAGGAAAAACAATCCGAAAAAAAAAGGTGCAAAGTATTTTATTTATTTGGTGAACACACGTTTCACCAAAAAAGATATACGGATGATAAATAAGCACCTGAAAAGATGTTAAACATCAGTCATTAGGGAAATGCAAATTAAAACTGCAGTGAGGTACTACCACACACTATTAGGATGTCTAAGATTGAAAAACTGATTACCCCAAGTGTTAGTGAAGATGTGGAGGAACTCTCATACATTGCTGAAGGGAATGTAAAATCACTCAGCCACTCTGGAAAATAGCTTGGTAGTTTCTTTAAAAGTGAGACATACTACTACCATACAACCCAGCCAGTCCACTCCTATGCATTCACCAAAGATAAATGAAAGCATATATCTACACGAAGATCTGTATACAACTGCCCAGAGCAGCTCTACTTGTAACAGCTTAAAACTGGAACAACTCCAGTGTTCAGCAGAACACTATTCAGCAACAGAAAGGAAGAAGTATTGATATATAAAGAAGAGTGAGTGAATCTCACAATAATTGCGCTGAGTGGAAAATCATTCAAAAATGAGTACATCAAATATGATTTCATTTATATAAAATTCTAGGAAATAAAAGTGAATTGATTGTGACAGAAAACAGGTCAGTGGTAGCCTTGGGTGGATGTGTAGGAACAGGGAGATATAGAAGTGGGGGAGGGCTTCCCTGGTGGCGCAGTGGTTAAGAATCCGCCTGCCAATGGAGGGAACACGGGTTCAAGCCCTGGTCCAGGAAGATCCCACATGCCGCGGAGCAACTAACCCCGTTCATCACAACTACTGAGCTTGCGCTCTAGACCCCGTGAGCCACACTACTGAGCCCGCACGCCACAACTACTGAAGCCCACGCAGCTAGAGCCCATGCTCCACAAGAGAAGCCATGGCAATGAAAAGCCCGTGCACCACAACAAAGAGTAGCCCCCGCTCGCCACAACAAGAGAAAGCCTGCGTGCAGCAACGAAGACCCAACGCAGCCCAAAAATAAATAAGTAAATAAATTAAAAAAAAAAAAAAAAAAAAAGAAGTGGGGGAAATTACAAAGAGGCGTAAGGGAACTTTTGGGATAATGGAAGTGTTCATTATCATGATTATGGTTTATACATATATCAAAATTGTACACTTTAAATATGCATAGCTTATTGTATTTCAACTATATCTCAGTAAGGCTGTTTTAAAAAATGTGAATGTATTATACGAAAATTAATTATTTTTAAATGTTTAAAATAACATTCTTGAAATGACAAAAACAGTAGCAATAGAGAACAAATTACTGTTGCCAGGGGACACGGGATGAGTTTTGGGGAGGGTGTGAACACAGAGAAGTAGCACAAGTGAGTTCTTTGCGGCAGTGGAGCAGTTCTGTATCTTGGTTGTCGTGATCACAGGAATAAGTGCATGGGGTCAAATTACATAGAGCTATGTGCATGTGTGCATACACAGATGAATGCAGGTTAAAAAAATGGTGAAGGGCTTCCCTGGTGGCGCAGTGGTTGAGAGTCCGCCTGCCGATGCAGGGGACGCGGGTTCGTGCCCCGGTCCGGGAAGATCCCACGTGCCGCGGAGCGGCTGGGCCCGTGAGCCATGGCCGCTGAGCCTGCGTGTCCGGAGCCTGTGCTCCGCAACGGGAGAGGCCACGACAGTGAGAGGCCTGCGTACCACACACACACACACACACACACACACACAACGTTCCTTTTCATCCATTTCTTAGGTGTCCCACAGTTTCTATAGTGTTATGTTTTTATAGTTTTATATTAGAAAATATATGTAAGGGGCAATATTAGGGTAGGAGATTAAGAAGTACAGACTACTGTGTATAAAATAAGCTACAAGGATATATTGTACATTACATGGAATATAGCCGATATTTTATAATAACTATAAATGGAGTATAATCTTTAAAAATTGTGAATCCCTATGTTGTATAGTTGAAACTTACATCATATTATAAATCAAGTCTACCTCAATTTTTAAAAATATGTATCTATATATATTTAGATCATTTGAAACAGTAGGAGGATATGACCTTGACCTAAATACTGGTATTTCCGAGACTGCCTGGTAAGCTAGCTGTGGAAGCTACTTGGATTTTAATGACACAGGGACATCAGATCTCTGAGGGCAGCAGGATTTATTTGCTTCTGTGTTCTTCCCCATTTCAGTGTCCTGAATTAGAAGTTCTTCCAAAAAAGAAACCCAGTATAAAAAGTAAAGTGCTTTATAGATGAGAACATGCCATCTGACAAGTTTCAGGGCATTTTATTGAGTACTCTGAGGCTGGGGGTAGCGTAAGTTACCTGAGAAATATTGTGGAACAAGGATATTCTGTGTTTTGTTTGAAGAGAGGCAAATCGAAAATTCTTGAGTGTTCATCATTATTTTCCACTGAGTTCTAAGGTTAACAGCAGTTTGCTTCCTTTTAAAGTGAGAATAAGTGTTGCATCAATACCTCTCTTTAGAGGCAGCCATTCTAATTCTGAACCTTAAGTGAATACACTTAAGGGGGAGCCATGGAACATGTTTTATACTGTACACTGTGGAAAAGAGCACCAGAAACAGGCAAAGATGAGAAAAAGGATTCTGCTGATGGAACAAGAGAGATTTCCTAAGACAAAATGTGTTTTCATGTAGCCTTTCTAAAAAAAAAAACGAAGTATTAGCACTCAAATTTTAACAGTTCTTGAAAACAATCAGTGGCTACAACCAAGAGGAGTTTGCCCTTCAGAGGTGGGAAACAAGAAAAGATACTGAGAGAGGAGAAGGTTGATTTAAATTAAAAATTTTGGATGAATTTTTTTCTGATTCAGAGATAAGCTCAGTAATGTTAATTGTCGATTTGTATTGAGAGGGTTGGGAATAAGAGGAAGAAAATGTAGAAAAACACACAATTTGGAGATTTGTGAGTAAATATTAATGATTTTATTCCCCCAAATCATCTTTTCTTTAAAGTGAAAGATGTGAGTAGTCAGCTTTATGAGTTAGTTTTCAAATATAATTCAGCCTATAAGAATTCTGTTAATTCAAATTTCGTAATTCTCTGTGGGTAAACACAAGACTCTTGTCTCCTTACATACTGACAATTCTAATTATCCGTACTCAGAAAGGGTTTTGAATACTAGATACCACAATTTCTTTAAAATTGAAATATTTTACCCACAAAGTCTCACTGTTATATTCATGAGTCATGTTAATTTGGAGTTTCCATAAATGCTATAAACCAAATGAATTATCTCAGTACATGTATAGGGCTATAGCCTATTTTATTTGTTGAAATAGCTATTTTAGTTGAAATAGCATCATTAGAAAAACAGGATCGCTTTTTACAAGTTTTAAGGATTTTCTGTGATTTTTTTCTGCAAAACTTGTGACATCATTTTTTTCTGTTTTGGAGTGTGTGTGTGTGTGTGTGTGTGTGTGTGTGTGTGTGTGTGTGTGTATAGATATAGATATAGATATAGATATCTTTAATGAGACTTGTTTGTTTATTCTTCTGTTTTCCCTCTAGATAAAAGTTAAGCAGGTAGAAGAACAACTACATCCTTTTACTGAAACCAGTTCACAGAACGACCATCTACGCAAGTTGAATAAGGCACTAGAGGGCAAACATGCTCAGGTGTGATTAACAGCTATAAAACAGATTGCTTCTATGTTGTTTTAATAATTAGCTTTTAAGAAATTGGTGACTTTCTCCCCACCTCACCGTATGATCCCAGAAAGATGAATATTCTCTCACTTGACTCAATTTATCAAAAATATTTTAAACACCCTCGATGTACAAGGTTCCACTCAACCACAGAAGAGTTCATAAAGATGCCTGAAGCAGTATTGGGACATTCAACTTGCATGCTCTAATTGCAGGATTAGGAATGTACTCGGCAGACTTTATTATAGAATAGAAGGTTATGCCTTTCAGAAACAAAATAGATTGTATTGTGAGCATGCATAGGGAACATCATCATGATGAAAGCATCGAGAATCTCTATCATAGAGGAAGTGTTTTTTTAATTTGAACCTTAAAACTTTTGGCAGAGGTGAGGAACAAGTATCTTTGGGTTTTTAATTACAGGCGAATGCAGAACTCATTGCCAACAAGATATACTTGCAATAGTGCACTTGAAAGAGGTATTAGTAGTGAAGGTGCTTACTTGTTAGCATGGTGGCTATTGAGACTGGGACTATTGAGACTATTAACAATGATTTACAAATTTATCACATTATGTATTTTGAATTTTTAACAGTGTAAGCATGTGTAACTTCTTTAACTATAACGTTTGTGTATGGATACCCTTGGTAACCAAGCAACTAGAATGTGTCTTCAAATGGGTTCTAACAATCTGACTATACTGGTAAAGGGGACCTCATCAGATCTGCTTTGTTTCTTCATGAGGACATACTTTACACTAGTATTTTCTTCATTCTGAAAGCAAAGGAACACATTTTAAAGTATATTTTCCATCCCAGCTTCATTTAGAACGTTGTGTTGTTTCTCATAGTAAAGGGGGCACTCACTGAAAAATAATTCTAGGTTTAGTTGATTTTGTCTTTTTAAATTGCTGATGCTTCCAAGAAGGAGGAAGTCTCCAGAGAGGCCTGCATCTTCAAAATTACTTTAAAGCCATAGGCCCCGTGTCAACACTGTAAAGGAACGAAGTTCATCAGTTGTTTTGCCCAGTGTTAGGCCAAACCCTACACACCATGTGACCTTTGCACCTACCCTGACTTCTGTGAGGTCTTCTCAGGAGATTGGAGACTCTGGGATCTCTCTAAAGACTCTTTTGAATGCCATTAAAACCATGGAGGGAAGACTGGAAGGTAAAATAGACATTCTTGCCTCAAGACCATTACAAAATGATGAGTCACCAAATTTTCTTCACCGGGCTTCGGTAAGTGAAGGCCACAAATTAAATCATAAGGAAATTTCAGATTTATACAACAATGAAGAAAAGCAGTAACATCTAGAAAGATAACGTTTGGAGGTGTGAGTAACAACAAGGAAAGAACTTCTTCACAAACAGCAAAAACTGATGATGTAGATCAAAACCATCAGTCTGGCTATTGCATACTTAGTTTTTGATTTGGACACAGAAATGTCATATTTGGCTTAAGAGTAACCATTGAGATTTTTAATCTAAGTTTCACTTTAAAAATTAATGCTAATAGTCTTAACATTTACAGTAAAATGGGTAAAGCCTGATTTTCAAGTAGAAATACATAAATAGAAGCCCTGAGAACTTGAACACTGGAAAATACTTCCCAAAGAAAACTTACTAGAGCATCCATCTTTGTTTGGTGTTTAAAAATAGAAAGTACTAGAGCTTGTCTTCTAGAGTTAACTACAATTTAGACCCTTTCTGTAAGCACTTTTGCTAGTGGCCTTTTCATTTTTATAAATAATTTATAAGCACTGGTAAAATTATAAAAACTATATTCTTCCTAATGTGCTTTTCTAGAACAAAATCCAATAGGTTTTCAAAACCTTATAAGTTAGCATCTTTTGTACTATTCTTGAATCCTTACAGAAGACGTTAAAGTATTTTTAACGTTGCAGGTTAAAAGTTATAAGGAAGTATAATATTGAGGAAGATGTGGGGAAAAGGCATTCTTCTTTGCTGCTGTTTGGAGTGCCCTTTTCCTGTGGAGGACAATTTGGCTTTGTTTATCACTTTACACCCACAGTTGCACTCTTTCCTACAGATACACTAGCTTGTACATAAGACATGTTTACAAGGTTACTTTCTGAAGTATTGTTTGTTATTAGCAAAAGACTAGAAACAACCAAAATTCCATCAGTAAGAGGCTGGCTAAATAAATCATGGTATATCCATAGTTTGGAATACTGTTTGAAGATATATTTATCTTAATCATAACATATCTATTATTAGGTTAAAACAGTCAAGGTTCAGAAGAGCATACAGAGTATTTTACTATTTGTGTGCAAAAGGGTTGGGGCGATGAAGTATACATATGTATTCACTTTTGAATAGAGTCTCTCTAAAATGAATCGTAATAAATTGGCAACATTATTTTCGAGGAAGGAAACTGGGTGGCTGGGAGATTTTTCACTTTATCCTTTTGTACCTTAAGAGTAATGTGAATGTGCTACCCATCCAGAAAAATTTTATGAACATTTTATTTTCAACAGAAGTAAAAGTAGAGAAAGGATGGTCTTTTCCACAAATGTGCTAAAGCAATTGGGTATCATATGCAGAAACAAAAAAACAAAATACCTTTGATCCATACCTCTTACCATATATAAAAATTAACTCAAAATGGATGAAAGCCCTAAAGGTAAAACTTAACACTGTAAAACTTCTGAAACATAGGATGAAACCATTGTGATCTTGGATTACACTAAGATTTCTTAGATTTGACATCAAAAGCATGATCCATAAAGGAAAAAAATGTAACATTGACAACGTATGCTCTTCAAAGACATTGTTAAGAAAATGAAAAGCTACAGGCTGGGGGGAAAAAAAAACATTTTCAAATCACATATCTGAAAAAGGTCTTGTCTCCACAGTTTATTAAAAACTCTCAAAACTCACTAAGAAGGAAAAACAATCCGAAAAAAAAAGGTGCAAAGTATTTTATTTATTTGGTGAACACACGTTTCACCAAAAAAGATATACGGATGATAAATAAGCACCTGAAAAGATGTTAAACATCAGTCATTAGGGAAATGCAAATTAAAACTGCAGTGAGGTACTACCACACACTATTAGGATGTCTAAGATTGAAAAACTGATTACCCCAAGTGTTAGTGAAGATGTGGAGGAACTCTCATACATTGCTGAAGGGAATGTAAAATCACTCAGCCACTCTGGAAAATAGTTTGGTAGTTTCTTTAAAAGTGAGACATACTACTACCATACAACCCAGCCAGTCCACTCCTATGCATTCACCAAAGATAAATGAAAGCATATATCTACACGAAGATCTGTATACAACTGCCCAGAGCAGCTCTACTTGTAACAGCTTAAAACTGGAACAACTCCAGTGTTCAGCAGAACACTATTCAGCAACAGAAAGGAAGAAGTATTGATATATAAAGAAGAGTGAGTGAATCTCACAATAATTGCGCTGAGTGGAAAATCATTCAAAAATGAGTACATCAAATATGATTTCATTTATATAAAATTCTAGGAAATAAAAGTGAATTGATTGTGACAGAAAACAGGTCAGTGGTAGCCTTGGGTGGATGTGTAGGAACAGGGAGATATAGAAGTGGGGGAGGGCTTCCCTGGTGGCGCAGTGGTTAAGAATCCGCCTGCCAATGGAGGGAACACGGGTTCAAGCCCTGGTCCAGGAAGATCCCACATGCCGCGGAGCAACTAACCCCGTTCATCACAACTACTGAGCTTGCGCTCTAGACCCCGTGAGCCACACTACTGAGCCCGCACGCCACAACTACTGAAGCCCACGCAGCTAGAGCCCATGCTCCACAAGAGAAGCCATGGCAATGAAAAGCCCGTGCACCACAACAAAGAGTAGCCCCCGCTCGCCACAACAAGAGAAAGCCTGCGTGCAGCAACGAAGACCCAACGCAGCCCAAAAATAAATAAGTAAATAAATTTAAAAAAAAAAAAAAAAAAAAAAGAAGTGGGGGAAATTACAAAGAGGCGTAAGGGAACTTTTGGGATAATGGAAGTGTTCATTATCATGATTATGGTTTATACATATATCAAAATTGTACACTTTAAATATGCATAGCTTATTGTATTTCAACTATATCTCAGTAAGGCTGTTTTAAAAAATGTGAATGTATTATACGAAAATTAATTATTTTTAAATGTTTAAAATAACATTCTTGAAATGACAAAAACAGTAGCAATAGAGAACAAATTACTGTTGCCAGGGGACACGGGATGAGTTTTGGGGAGGGTGTGAACACAGAGAAGTAGCACAAGTGAGTTCTTTGCGGCAGTGGAGCAGTTCTGTATCTTGGTTGTCGTGATCACAGGAATAAGTGCATGGGGTCAAATTACATAGAGCTATGTGCATGTGTGCATACACAGATGAATGCAGGTTAAAAAAATGGTGAAGGGCTTCCCTGGTGGCGCAGTGGTTGAGAGTCCGCCTGCCGATGCAGGGGACGCGGGTTCGTGCCCCGGTCCGGGAAGATCCCACGTGCCGCGGAGCGGCTGGGCCCGTGAGCCATGGCCGCTGAGCCTGCGTGTCCGGAGCCTGTGCTCCGCAACGGGAGAGGCCACGACAGTGAGAGGCCTGCGTACCACACACACACACACACACACACACACACAAAACGTTCCTTTTCATCCATTTCTTAGGTGTCCCACAGTTTCTATAGTGTTATGTTTTTATAGTTTTATATTAGAAAATATATGTAAGGGGCAATATTAGGGTAGGAGATTAAGAAGTACAGACTACTGTGTATAAAATAAGCTACAAGGATATATTGTACATTACATGGAATATAGCCGATATTTTATAATAACTATAAATGGAGTATAATCTTTAAAAATTGTGAATCCCTATGTTGTATAGTTGAAACTTACATCATATTATAAATCAAGTCTACCTCAATTTTTAAAAATATGTATCTATATATATTTAGATCATTTGAAACAGTAGGAGGATATGACCTTGACCTAAATACTGGTATTTCCGAGACTGCCTGGTAAGCTAGCTGTGGAAGCTACTTGGATTTTAATGACACAGGGACATCAGATCTCTGAGGGCAGCAGGATTTATTTGCTTCTGTGTTCTTCCCCATTTCAGTGTCCTGAATTAGAAGTTCTTCCAAAAAAGAAACCCAGTATAAAAAGTAAAGTGCTTTATAGATGAGAACATGCCATCTGACAAGTTTCAGGGCATTTTATTGAGTACTCTGAGGCTGGGGGTAGCGTAAGTTACCTGAGAAATATTGTGGAACAAGGATATTCTGTGTTTTGTTTGAAGAGAGGCAAATCGAAAATTCTTGAGTGTTCATCATTATTTTCCACTGAGTTCTAAGGTTAACAGCAGTTTGCTTCCGTTTAAAGTGAGAATAAGTGTTGCATCAATACCTCTCTTTAGAGGCAGCCATTCTAATTCTGAACCTTAAGTGAATACACTTAAGGGGGAGCCATGGAACATGTTTTATACTGTACACTGTGGAAAAGAGCACCAGAAACAGGCAAAGATGAGAAAAAGGATTCTGCTGATGGAACAAGAGAGATTTCCTAAGACAAAATGTGTTTTCATGTAGCCTTTCTAAAAAAAAAAACGAAGTATTAGCACTCAAATTTTAACAGTTCTTGAAAACAATCAGTGGCTACAACCAAGAGGAGTTTGCCCTTCAGAGGTGGGAAACAAGAAAAGATACTGAGAGAGGAGAAGGTTGATTTAAATTAAAAATTTTGGATGAATTTTTTTCTGATTCAGAGATAAGCTCAGTAATGTTAATTGTCGATTTGTATTGAGAGGGTTGGGAATAAGAGGAAGAAAATGTAGAAAAACACACAATTTGGAGATTTGTGAGTAAATATTAATGATTTTATTCCCCCAAATCATCTTTTCTTTAAAGTGAAAGATGTGAGTAGTCAGCTTTATGAGTTAGTTTTCAAATATAATTCAGCCTATAAGAATTCTGTTAATTCAAATTTCGTAATTCTCTGTGGGTAAACACAAGACTCTTGTCTCCTTACATACTGACAATTCTAATTATCCGTACTCAGAAAGGGTTTTGAATACTAGATACCACAATTTCTTTAAAATTGAAATATTTTACCCACAAAGTCTCACTGTTATATTCATGAGTCATGTTAATTTGGAGTTTCCATAAATGCTATAAACCAAATGAATTATCTCAGTACATGTATAGGGCTATAGCCTATTTTATTTGTTGAAATAGCTATTTTAGTTGAAATAGCATCATTAGAAAAACAGGATCGCTTTTTACAAGTTTTAAGGATTTTCTGTGATTTTTTTCTGCAAAACTTGTGACATCATTTTTTTCTGTTTTGGAGTGTGTGTGTGTGTGTGTGTGTGTGTGTGTGTGTGTGTGTGTATAGATATAGATATAGATATAGATATCTTTAATGAGACTTGTTTGTTTATTCTTCTGTTTTCCCTCTAGATAAAAGTTAAGCAGGTAGAAGAACAACTACATCCTTTTACTGAAACCAGTTCACAGAACGACCATCTACGCAAGTTGAATAAGGCACTAGAGGGCAAACATGCTCAGGTGTGATTAACAGCTATAAAACAGATTGCTTCTATGTTGTTTTAATAATTAGCTTTTAAGAAATTGGTGACTTTCTCCCCACCTCACCGTATGATCCCAGAAAGATGAATATTCTCTCACTTGACTCAATTTATCAAAAATATTTTAAACACCCTCGATGTACAAGGTTCCACTCAACCACAGAAGAGTTCATAAAGATGCCTGAAGCAGTATTGGGACATTCAACTTGCATGCTCTAATTGCAGGATTAGGAATGTACTCGGCAGACTTTATTATAGAATAGAAGGTTATGCCTTTCAGAAACAAAATAGATTGTATTGTGAGCATGCATAGGGAACATCATCATGATGAAAGCATCGAGAATCTCTATCATAGAGGAAGTGTTTTTTTAATTTGAACCTTAAAACTTTTGGCAGAGGTGAGGAACAAGTATCTTTGGGTTTTTAATTACAGGCGAATGCAGAACTCATTGCCAACAAGATATACTTGCAATAGTGCACTTGAAAGAGGTATTAGTAGTGAAGGTGCTTACTTGTTAGCATGGTGGCTATTGAGACTGGGACTATTGAGACTATTAACAATGATTTACAAATTTATCACATTATGTATTTTGAATTTTTAACAGTGTAAGCATGTGTAACTTCTTTAACTATAACGTTTGTGTATGGATACCCTTGGTAACCAAGCAACTAGAATGTGTCTTCAAATGGGTTCTAACAATCTGACTATACTGGTAAAGGGGACCTCATCAGATCTGCTTTGTTTCTTCATGAGGACATACTTTACACTAGTATTTTCTTCATTCTGAAAGCAAAGGAACACATTTTAAAGTATATTTTCCATCCCAGCTTCATTTAGAACGTTGTGTTGTTTCTCATAGTAAAGGGGGCACTCACTGAAAAATAATTCTAGGTTTAGTTGATTTTGTCTTTTTAAATTGCTGATGCTTCCAAGAAGGAGGAAGTCTCCAGAGAGGCCTGCATCTTCAAAATTACTTTAAAGCCATAGGCCCCGTGTCAACACTGTAAAGGAACGAAGTTCATCAGTTGTTTTGCCCAGTGTTAGGCCAAACCCTACACACCATGTGACCTTTGCACCTACCCTGACTTCTGTGAGGTCTTCTCAGGAGATTGGAGACTCTGGGATCTCTCTAAAGACTCTTTTGAATGCCATTAAAACCATGGAGGGAAGACTGGAAGGTAAAATAGACATTCTTGCCTCAAGACCATTAAAAAATGATGAGTCACCAAATTTTCTTCACCGGGCTTCGGTAAGTGAAGGCCACAAATTAAATCATAAGGAAATTTCAGATTTATACAACAATGAAGAAAAGCAGTAACATCTAGAAAGATAACGTTTGGAGGTGTGAGTAACAACAAGGAAAGAACTTCTTCACAAACAGCAAAAACTGATGATGTAGATCAAAACCATCAGTCTGGCTATTGCATACTTAGTTTTTGATTTGGACACAGAAATGTCATATTTGGCTTAAGAGTAACCATTGAGATTTTTAATCTAAGTTTCACTTTAAAAATTAATGCTAATAGTCTTAACATTTACAGTAAAATGGGTAAAGCCTGATTTTCAAGTAGAAATACATAAATAGAAGCCCTGAGAACTTGAACACTGGAAAATACTTCCCAAAGAAAACTTACTAGAGCATCCATCTTTGTTTGGTGTTTAAAAATAGAAAGTACTAGAGCTTGTCTTCTAGAGTTAACTACAATTTAGACCCTTTCTGTAAGCACTTTTGCTAGTGGCCTTTTCATTTTTATAAATAATTTATAAGCACTGGTAAAATTATAAAAACTATATTCTTCCTAATGTGCTTTTCTAGAACAAAATCCAATAGGTTTTCAAAACCTTATAAGTTAGCATCTTTTGTACTATTCTTGAATCCTTACAGAAGACGTTAAAGTATTTTTAACGTTGCAGGTTAAAAGTTATAAGGAAGTATAATATTGAGGAAGATGTGGGGAAAAGGCATTCTTCTTTGCTGCTGTTTGGAGTGCCCTTTTCCTGTGGAGGACAATTTGGCTTTGTTTATCACTTTACACCCACAGTTGCACTCTTTCCTACAGATACACTAGCTTGTACATAAGACATGTTTACAAGGTTACTTTCTGAAGTATTGTTTGTTATTAGCAAAAGACTAGAAACAACCAAAATTCCATCAGTAAGAGGCTGGCTAAATAAATCATGGTATATCCATAGTTTGGAATACTGTTTGAAGATATATTTATCTTAATCATAACATATCTATTATTAGGTTAAAACAGTCAAGGTTCAGAAGAGCATACAGAGTATTTTACTATTTGTGTGCAAAAGGGTTGGGGCGATGAAGTATACATATGTATTCACTTTTGAATAGAGTCTCTCTAAAATGAATCGTAATAAATTGGCAACATTATTTTCGAGGAAGGAAACTGGGTGGCTGGGAGATTTTTCACTTTATCCTTTTGTACCTTAAGAGTAATGTGAATGTGCTACCCATCCAGAAAAATTTTATGAACATTTTATTTTCAACAGAAGTAAAAGTAGAGAAAGGATGGTCTTTTCCACAAATGTGCTAAAGCAATTGGGTATCATATGCAGAAACAAAAAAACAAAATACCTTTGATCCATACCTCTTACCATATATAAAAATTAACTCAAAATGGATGAAAGCCCTAAAGGTAAAACTTAACACTGTAAAACTTCTGAAACATAGGATGAAACCATTGTGATCTTGGATTACACTAAGATTTCTTAGATTTGACATCAAAAGCATGATCCATAAAGGAAAAAAATGTAACATTGACAACGTATGCTCTTCAAAGACATTGTTAAGAAAATGAAAAGCTACAGGCTGGGGGGAAAAAAAAACATTTTCAAATCACATATCTGAAAAAGGTCTTGTCTCCACAGTTTATTAAAAACTCTCAAAACTCACTAAGAAGGAAAAACAATCCGAAAAAAAAAGGTGCAAAGTATTTTATTTATTTGGTGAACACACGTTTCACCAAAAAAGATATACGGATGATAAATAAGCACCTGAAAAGATGTTAAACATCAGTCATTAGGGAAATGCAAATTAAAACTGCAGTGAGGTACTACCACACACTATTAGGATGTCTAAGATTGAAAAACTGATTACCCCAAGTGTTAGTGAAGATGTGGAGGAACTCTCATACATTGCTGAAGGGAATGTAAAATCACTCAGCCACTCTGGAAAATAGTTTGGTAGTTTCTTTAAAAGTGAGACATACTACTACCATACAACCCAGCCAGTCCACTCCTATGCATTCACCAAAGATAAATGAAAGCATATATCTACACGAAGATCTGTATACAACTGCCCAGAGCAGCTCTACTTGTAACAGCTTAAAACTGGAACAACTCCAGTGTTCAGCAGAACACTATTCAGCAACAGAAAGGAAGAAGTATTGATATATAAAGAAGAGTGAGTGAATCTCACAATAATTGCGCTGAGTGGAAAATCATTCAAAAATGAGTACATCAAATATGATTTCATTTATATAAAATTCTAGGAAATAAAAGTGAATTGATTGTGACAGAAAACAGGTCAGTGGTAGCCTTGGGTGGATGTGTAGGAACAGGGAGATATAGAAGTGGGGGAGGGCTTCCCTGGTGGCGCAGTGGTTAAGAATCCGCCTGCCAATGGAGGGAACACGGGTTCAAGCCCTGGTCCAGGAAGATCCCACATGCCGCGGAGCAACTAACCCCGTTCATCACAACTACTGAGCTTGCGCTCTAGACCCCGTGAGCCACACTACTGAGCCCGCACGCCACAACTACTGAAGCCCACGCAGCTAGAGCCCATGCTCCACAAGAGAAGCCATGGCAATGAAAAGCCCGTGCACCACAACAAAGAGTAGCCCCCGCTCGCCACAACAAGAGAAAGCCTGCGTGCAGCAACGAAGACCCAACGCAGCCCAAAAATAAATAAGTAAATAAATTTAAAAAAAAAAAAAAAAAAAGAAGTGGGGGAAATTACAAAGAGGCGTAAGGGAACTTTTGGGATAATGGAAGTGTTCATTATCATGATTATGGTTTATACATATATCAAAATTGTACACTTTAAATATGCATAGCTTATTGTATTTCAACTATATCTCAGTAAGGCTGTTTTAAAAAATGTGAATGTATTATACGAAAATTAATTATTTTTAAATGTTTAAAATAACATTCTTGAAATGACAAAAACAGTAGCAATAGAGAACAAATTACTGTTGCCAGGGGACACGGGATGAGTTTTGGGGAGGGTGTGAACACAGAGAAGTAGCACAAGTGAGTTCTTTGCGGCAGTGGAGCAGTTCTGTATCTTGGTTGTCGTGATCACAGGAATAAGTGCATGGGGTCAAATTACATAGAGCTATGTGCATGTGTGCATACACAGATGAATGCAGGTTAAAAAAATGGTGAAGGGCTTCCCTGGTGGCGCAGTGGTTGAGAGTCCGCCTGCCGATGCAGGGGACGCGGGTTCGTGCCCCGGTCCGGGAAGATCCCACGTGCCGCGGAGCGGCTGGGCCCGTGAGCCATGGCCGCTGAGCCTGCGTGTCCGGAGCCTGTGCTCCGCAACGGGAGAGGCCACGACAGTGAGAGGCCTGCATACCACACACACACACACACACACACACACAAAACGTTCCTTTTCATCCATTTCTTAGGTGTCCCACAGTTTCTATAGTGTTATGTTTTTATAGTTTTATATTAGAAAATATATGTAAGGGGCAATATTAGGGTAGGAGATTAAGAAGTACAGACTACTGTGTATAAAATAAGCTACAAGGATATATTGTACATTACATGGAATATAGCCGATATTTTATAATAACTATAAATGGAGTATAATCTTTAAAAATTGTGAATCCCTATGTTGTATAGTTGAAACTTACATCATATTATAAATCAAGTCTACCTCAATTTTTAAAAATATGTATCTATATATATTTAGATCATTTGAAACAGTAGGAGGATATGACCTTGACCTAAATACTGGTATTTCCGAGACTGCCTGGTAAGCTAGCTGTGGAAGCTACTTGGATTTTAATGACACAGGGACATCAGATCTCTGAGGGCAGCAGGATTTATTTGCTTCTGTGTTCTTCCCCATTTCAGTGTCCTGAATTAGAAGTTCTTCCAAAAAAGAAACCCAGTATAAAAAGTAAAGTGCTTTATAGATGAGAACATGCCATCTGACAAGTTTCAGGGCATTTTATTGAGTACTCTGAGGCTGGGGGTAGCGTAAGTTACCTGAGAAATATTGTGGAACAAGGATATTCTGTGTTTTGTTTGAAGAGAGGCAAATCGAAAATTCTTGAGTGTTCATCATTATTTTCCACTGAGTTCTAAGGTTAACAGCAGTTTGCTTCCGTTTAAAGTGAGAATAAGTGTTGCATCAATACCTCTCTTTAGAGGCAGCCATTCTAATTCTGAACCTTAAGTGAATACACTTAAGGGGGAGCCATGGAACATGTTTTATACTGTACACTGTGGAAAAGAGCACCAGAAACAGGCAAAGATGAGAAAAAGGATTCTGCTGATGGAACAAGAGAGATTTCCTAAGACAAAATGTGTTTTCATGTAGCCTTTCTAAAAAAAAAAACGAAGTATTAGCACTCAAATTTTAACAGTTCTTGAAAACAATCAGTGGCTACAACCAAGAGGAGTTTGCCCTTCAGAGGTGGGAAACAAGAAAAGATACTGAGAGAGGAGAAGGTTGATTTAAATTAAAAATTTTGGATGAATTTTTTTCTGATTCAGAGATAAGCTCAGTAATGTTAATTGTCGATTTGTATTGAGAGGGTTGGGAATAAGAGGAAGAAAATGTAGAAAAACACACAATTTGGAGATTTGTGAGTAAATATTAATGATTTTATTCCCCCAAATCATCTTTTCTTTAAAGTGAAAGATGTGAGTAGTCAGCTTTATGAGTTAGTTTTCAAATATAATTCAGCCTATAAGAATTCTGTTAATTCAAATTTCGTAATTCTCTGTGGGTAAACACAAGACTCTTGTCTCCTTACATACTGACAATTCTAATTATCCGTACTCAGAAAGGGTTTTGAATACTAGATACCACAATTTCTTTAAAATTGAAATATTTTACCCACAAAGTCTCACTGTTATATTCATGAGTCATGTTAATTTGGAGTTTCCATAAATGCTATAAACCAAATGAATTATCTCAGTACATGTATAGGGCTATAGCCTATTTTATTTGTTGAAATAGCTATTTTAGTTGAAATAGCATCATTAGAAAAACAGGATCGCTTTTTACAAGTTTTAAGGATTTTCTGTGATTTTTTTCTGCAAAACTTGTGACATCATTTTTTTCTGTTTTGGAGTGTGTGTGTGTGTGTGTGTGTGTGTGTGTGTGTGTGTGTGTATAGATATAGATATAGATATAGATATCTTTAATGAGACTTGTTTGTTTATTCTTCTGTTTTCCCTCTAGATAAAAGTTAAGCAGGTAGAAGAACAACTACATCCTTTTACTGAAACCAGTTCACAGAACGACCATCTACGCAAGTTGAATAAGGCACTAGAGGGCAAACATGCTCAGGTGTGATTAACAGCTATAAAACAGATTGCTTCTATGTTGTTTTAATAATTAGCTTTTAAGAAATTGGTGACTTTCTCCCCACCTCACCGTATGATCCCAGAAAGATGAATATTCTCTCACTTGACTCAATTTATCAAAAATATTTTAAACACCCTCGATGTACAAGGTTCCACTCAACCACAGAAGAGTTCATAAAGATGCCTGAAGCAGTATTGGGACATTCAACTTGCATGCTCTAATTGCAGGATTAGGAATGTACTCGGCAGACTTTAT
This sequence comes from Mesoplodon mirus, assembly GCF_964341445.2. Taxonomy (NCBI): domain Eukaryota; kingdom Metazoa; phylum Chordata; class Mammalia; order Artiodactyla; family Ziphiidae; genus Mesoplodon; species Mesoplodon mirus. The sequence goes on along the minus strand of NW_028294783.1, from coordinate 25,496 downwards.
TATAGAATAGAAGGTTATGCCTTTCAGAAACAAAATAGATTGTATTGTGAGCATGCATAGGGAACATCATCATGATGAAAGCATCGAGAATCTCTATCATAGAGGAAGTGTTTTTTTAATTTGAACCTTAAAACTTTTGGCAGAGGTGAGGAACAAGTATCTTTGGGTTTTTAATTACAGGCGAATGCAGAACTCATTGCCAACAAGATATACTTGCAATAGTGCACTTGAAAGAGGTATTAGTAGTGAAGGTGCTTACTTGTTAGCATGGTGGCTATTGAGACTGGGACTATTGAGACTATTAACAATGATTTACAAATTTATCACATTATGTATTTTGAATTTTTAACAGTGTAAGCATGTGTAACTTCTTTAACTATAACGTTTGTGTATGGATACCCTTGGTAACCAAGCAACTAGAATGTGTCTTCAAATGGGTTCTAACAATCTGACTATACTGGTAAAGGGGACCTCATCAGATCTGCTTTGTTTCTTCATGAGGACATACTTTACACTAGTATTTTCTTCATTCTGAAAGCAAAGGAACACATTTTAAAGTATATTTTCCATCCCAGCTTCATTTAGAACGTTGTGTTGTTTCTCATAGTAAAGGGGGCACTCACTGAAAAATAATTCTAGGTTTAGTTGATTTTGTCTTTTTAAATTGCTGATGCTTCCAAGAAGGAGGAAGTCTCCAGAGAGGCCTGCATCTTCAAAATTACTTTAAAGCCATAGGCCCCGTGTCAACACTGTAAAGGAACGAAGTTCATCAGTTGTTTTGCCCAGTGTTAGGCCAAACCCTACACACCATGTGACCTTTGCACCTACCCTGACTTCTGTGAGGTCTTCTCAGGAGATTGGAGACTCTGGGATCTCTCTAAAGACTCTTTTGAATGCCATTAAAACCATGGAGGGAAGACTGGAAGGTAAAATAGACATTCTTGCCTCAAGACCATTAAAAAATGATGAGTCACCAAATTTTCTTCACCGGGCTTCGGTAAGTGAAGGCCACAAATTAAATCATAAGGAAATTTCAGATTTATACAACAATGAAGAAAAGCAGTAACATCTAGAAAGATAACGTTTGGAGGTGTGAGTAACAACAAGGAAAGAACTTCTTCACAAACAGCAAAAACTGATGATGTAGATCAAAACCATCAGTCTGGCTATTGCATACTTAGTTTTTGATTTGGACACAGAAATGTCATATTTGGCTTAAGAGTAACCATTGAGATTTTTAATCTAAGTTTCACTTTAAAAATTAATGCTAATAGTCTTAACATTTACAGTAAAATGGGTAAAGCCTGATTTTCAAGTAGAAATACATAAATAGAAGCCCTGAGAACTTGAACACTGGAAAATACTTCCCAAAGAAAACTTACTAGAGCATCCATCTTTGTTTGGTGTTTAAAAATAGAAAGTACTAGAGCTTGTCTTCTAGAGTTAACTACAATTTAGACCCTTTCTGTAAGCACTTTTGCTAGTGGCCTTTTCATTTTTATAAATAATTTATAAGCACTGGTAAAATTATAAAAACTATATTCTTCCTAATGTGCTTTTCTAGAACAAAATCCAATAGGTTTTCAAAACCTTATAAGTTAGCATCTTTTGTACTATTCTTGAATCCTTACAGAAGACGTTAAAGTATTTTTAACGTTGCAGGTTAAAAGTTATAAGGAAGTATAATATTGAGGAAGATGTGGGGAAAAGGCATTCTTCTTTGCTGCTGTTTGGAGTGCCCTTTTCCTGTGGAGGACAATTTGGCTTTGTTTATCACTTTACACCCACAGTTGCACTCTTTCCTACAGATACACTAGCTTGTACATAAGACATGTTTACAAGGTTACTTTCTGAAGTATTGTTTGTTATTAGCAAAAGACTAGAAACAACCAAAATTCCATCAGTAAGAGGCTGGCTAAATAAATCATGGTATATCCATAGTTTGGAATACTGTTTGAAGATATATTTATCTTAATCATAACATATCTATTATTAGGTTAAAACAGTCAAGGTTCAGAAGAGCATACAGAGTATTTTACTATTTGTGTGCAAAAGGGTTGGGGCGATGAAGTATACATATGTATTCACTTTTGAATAGAGTCTCTCTAAAATGAATCGTAATAAATTGGCAACATTATTTTCGAGGAAGGAAACTGGGTGGCTGGGAGATTTTTCACTTTATCCTTTTGTACCTTAAGAGTAATGTGAATGTGCTACCCATCCAGAAAAATTTTATGAACATTTTATTTTCAACAGAAGTAAAAGTAGAGAAAGGATGGTCTTTTCCACAAATGTGCTAAAGCAATTGGGTATCATATGCAGAAACAAAAAAACAAAATACCTTTGATCCATACCTCTTACCATATATAAAAATTAACTCAAAATGGATGAAAGCCCTAAAGGTAAAACTTAACACTGTAAAACTTCTGAAACATAGGATGAAACCATTGTGATCTTGGATTACACTAAGATTTCTTAGATTTGACATCAAAAGCATGATCCATAAAGGAAAAAAATGTAACATTGACAACGTATGCTCTTCAAAGACATTGTTAAGAAAATGAAAAGCTACAGGCTGGGGGGAAAAAAAAACATTTTCAAATCACATATCTGAAAAAGGTCTTGTCTCCACAGTTTATTAAAAACTCTCAAAACTCACTAAGAAGGAAAAACAATCCGAAAAAAAAAGGTGCAAAGTATTTTATTTATTTGGTGAACACACGTTTCACCAAAAAAGATATACGGATGATAAATAAGCACCTGAAAAGATGTTAAACATCAGTCATTAGGGAAATGCAAATTAAAACTGCAGTGAGGTACTACCACACACTATTAGGATGTCTAAGATTGAAAAACTGATTACCCCAAGTGTTAGTGAAGATGTGGAGGAACTCTCATACATTGCTGAAGGGAATGTAAAATCACTCAGCCACTCTGGAAAATAGTTTGGTAGTTTCTTTAAAAGTGAGACATACTACTACCATACAACCCAGCCAGTCCACTCCTATGCATTCACCAAAGATAAATGAAAGCATATATCTACACGAAGATCTGTATACAACTGCCCAGAGCAGCTCTACTTGTAACAGCTTAAAACTGGAACAACTCCAGTGTTCAGCAGAACACTATTCAGCAACAGAAAGGAAGAAGTATTGATATATAAAGAAGAGTGAGTGAATCTCACAATAATTGCGCTGAGTGGAAAATCATTCAAAAATGAGTACATCAAATATGATTTCATTTATATAAAATTCTAGGAAATAAAAGTGAATTGATTGTGACAGAAAACAGGTCAGTGGTAGCCTTGGGTGGATGTGTAGGAACAGGGAGATATAGAAGTGGGGGAGGGCTTCCCTGGTGGCGCAGTGGTTAAGAATCCGCCTGCCAATGGAGGGAACACGGGTTCAAGCCCTGGTCCAGGAAGATCCCACATGCCGCGGAGCAACTAACCCCGTTCATCACAACTACTGAGCTTGCGCTCTAGACCCCGTGAGCCACACTACTGAGCCCGCACGCCACAACTACTGAAGCCCACGCAGCTAGAGCCCATGCTCCACAAGAGAAGCCATGGCAATGAAAAGCCCGTGCACCACAACAAAGAGTAGCCCCCGCTCGCCACAACAAGAGAAAGCCTGCGTGCAGCAACGAAGACCCAACGCAGCCCAAAAATAAATAAGTAAATAAATTTAAAAAAAAAAAAAAAGAAGTGGGGGAAATTACAAAGAGGCGTAAGGGAACTTTTGGGATAATGGAAGTGTTCATTATCATGATTATGGTTTATACATATATCAAAATTGTACACTTTAAATATGCATAGCTTATTGTATTTCAACTATATCTCAGTAAGGCTGTTTTAAAAAATGTGAATGTATTATACGAAAATTAATTATTTTTAAATGTTTAAAATAACATTCTTGAAATGACAAAAACAGTAGCAATAGAGAACAAATTACTGTTGCCAGGGGACACGGGATGAGTTTTGGGGAGGGTGTGAACACAGAGAAGTAGCACAAGTGAGTTCTTTGCGGCAGTGGAGCAGTTCTGTATCTTGGTTGTCGTGATCACAGGAATAAGTGCATGGGGTCAAATTACATAGAGCTATGTGCATGTGTGCATACACAGATGAATGCAGGTTAAAAAAATGGTGAAGGGCTTCCCTGGTGGCGCAGTGGTTGAGAGTCCGCCTGCCGATGCAGGGGACGCGGGTTCGTGCCCCGGTCCGGGAAGATCCCACGTGCCGCGGAGCGGCTGGGCCCGTGAGCCATGGCCGCTGAGCCTGCGTGTCCGGAGCCTGTGCTCCGCAACGGGAGAGGCCACGACAGTGAGAGGCCTGCGTACCACACACACACACACACACACACACACAAAACGTTCCTTTTCATCCATTTCTTAGGTGTCCCACAGTTTCTATAGTGTTATGTTTTTATAGTTTTATATTAGAAAATATATGTAAGGGGCAATATTAGGGTAGGAGATTAAGAAGTACAGACTACTGTGTATAAAATAAGCTACAAGGATATATTGTACATTACATGGAATATAGCCGATATTTTATAATAACTATAAATGGAGTATAATCTTTAAAAATTGTGAATCCCTATGTTGTATAGTTGAAACTTACATCATATTATAAATCAAGTCTACCTCAATTTTTAAAAATATGTATCTATATATATTTAGATCATTTGAAACAGTAGGAGGATATGACCTTGACCTAAATACTGGTATTTCCGAGACTGCCTGGTAAGCTAGCTGTGGAAGCTACTTGGATTTTAATGACACAGGGACATCAGATCTCTGAGGGCAGCAGGATTTATTTGCTTCTGTGTTCTTCCCCATTTCAGTGTCCTGAATTAGAAGTTCTTCCAAAAAAGAAACCCAGTATAAAAAGTAAAGTGCTTTATAGATGAGAACATGCCATCTGACAAGTTTCAGGGCATTTTATTGAGTACTCTGAGGCTGGGGGTAGCGTAAGTTACCTGAGAAATATTGTGGAACAAGGATATTCTGTGTTTTGTTTGAAGAGAGGCAAATCGAAAATTCTTGAGTGTTCATCATTATTTTCCACTGAGTTCTAAGGTTAACAGCAGTTTGCTTCCGTTTAAAGTGAGAATAAGTGTTGCATCAATACCTCTCTTTAGAGGCAGCCATTCTAATTCTGAACCTTAAGTGAATACACTTAAGGGGGAGCCATGGAACATGTTTTATACTGTACACTGTGGAAAAGAGCACCAGAAACAGGCAAAGATGAGAAAAAGGATTCTGCTGATGGAACAAGAGAGATTTCCTAAGACAAAATGTGTTTTCATGTAGCCTTTCTAAAAAAAAAAACGAAGTATTAGCACTCAAATTTTAACAGTTCTTGAAAACAATCAGTGGCTACAACCAAGAGGAGTTTGCCCTTCAGAGGTGGGAAACAAGAAAAGATACTGAGAGAGGAGAAGGTTGATTTAAATTAAAAATTTTGGATGAATTTTTTTCTGATTCAGAGATAAGCTCAGTAATGTTAATTGTCGATTTGTATTGAGAGGGTTGGGAATAAGAGGAAGAAAATGTAGAAAAACACACAATTTGGAGATTTGTGAGTAAATATTAATGATTTTATTCCCCCAAATCATCTTTTCTTTAAAGTGAAAGATGTGAGTAGTCAGCTTTATGAGTTAGTTTTCAAATATAATTCAGCCTATAAGAATTCTGTTAATTCAAATTTCGTAATTCTCTGTGGGTAAACACAAGACTCTTGTCTCCTTACATACTGACAATTCTAATTATCCGTACTCAGAAAGGGTTTTGAATACTAGATACCACAATTTCTTTAAAATTGAAATATTTTACCCACAAAGTCTCACTGTTATATTCATGAGTCATGTTAATTTGGAGTTTCCATAAATGCTATAAACCAAATGAATTATCTCAGTACATGTATAGGGCTATAGCCTATTTTATTTGTTGAAATAGCTATTTTAGTTGAAATAGCATCATTAGAAAAACAGGATCGCTTTTTACAAGTTTTAAGGATTTTCTGTGATTTTTTTCTGCAAAACTTGTGACATCATTTTTTTCTGTTTTGGAGTGTGTGTGTGTGTGTGTGTGTGTGTGTGTGTGTGTGTGTGTATATAGATATAGATATAGATATAGATATCTTTAATGAGACTTGTTTGTTTATTCTTCTGTTTTCCCTCTAGATAAAAGTTAAGCAGGTAGAAGAACAACTACATCCTTTTACTGAAACCAGTTCACAGAACGACCATCTACGCAAGTTGAATAAGGCACTAGAGGGCAAACATGCTCAGGTGTGATTAACAGCTATAAAACAGATTGCTTCTATGTTGTTTTAATAATTAGCTTTTAAGAAATTGGTGACTTTCTCCCCACCTCACCGTATGATCCCAGAAAGATGAATATTCTCTCACTTGACTCAATTTATCAAAAATATTTTAAACACCCTCGATGTACAAGGTTCCACTCAACCACAGAAGAGTTCATAAAGATGCCTGAAGCAGTATTGGGACATTCAACTTGCATGCTCTAATTGCAGGATTAGGAATGTACTCGGCAGACTTTATTATAGAATAGAAGGTTATGCCTTTCAGAAACAAAATAGATTGTATTGTGAGCATGCATAGGGAACATCATCATGATGAAAGCATCGAGAATCTCTATCATAGAGGAAGTGTTTTTTTAATTTGAACCTTAAAACTTTTGGCAGAGGTGAGGAACAAGTATCTTTGGGTTTTTAATTACAGGCGAATGCAGAACTCATTGCCAACAAGATATACTTGCAATAGTGCACTTGAAAGAGGTATTAGTAGTGAAGGTGCTTACTTGTTAGCATGGTGGCTATTGAGACTGGGACTATTGAGACTATTAACAATGATTTACAAATTTATCACATTATGTATTTTGAATTTTTAACAGTGTAAGCATGTGTAACTTCTTTAACTATAACGTTTGTGTATGGATACCCTTGGTAACCAAGCAACTAGAATGTGTCTTCAAATGGGTTCTAACAATCTGACTATACTGGTAAAGGGGACCTCATCAGATCTGCTTTGTTTCTTCATGAGGACATACTTTACACTAGTATTTTCTTCATTCTGAAAGCAAAGGAACACATTTTAAAGTATATTTTCCATCCCAGCTTCATTTAGAACGTTGTGTTGTTTCTCATAGTAAAGGGGGCACTCACTGAAAAATAATTCTAGGTTTAGTTGATTTTGTCTTTTTAAATTGCTGATGCTTCCAAGAAGGAGGAAGTCTCCAGAGAGGCCTGCATCTTCAAAATTACTTTAAAGCCATAGGCCCCGTGTCAACACTGTAAAGGAACGAAGTTCATCAGTTGTTTTGCCCAGTGTTAGGCCAAACCCTACACACCATGTGACCTTTGCACCTACCCTGACTTCTGTGAGGTCTTCTCAGGAGATTGGAGACTCTGGGATCTCTCTAAAGACTCTTTTGAATGCCATTAAAACCATGGAGGGAAGACTGGAAGGTAAAATAGACATTCTTGCCTCAAGACCATTAAAAAATGATGAGTCACCAAATTTTCTTCACCGGGCTTCGGTAAGTGAAGGCCACAAATTAAATCATAAGGAAATTTCAGATTTATACAACAATGAAGAAAAGCAGTAACATCTAGAAAGATAACGTTTGGAGGTGTGAGTAACAACAAGGAAAGAACTTCTTCACAAACAGCAAAAACTGATGATGTAGATCAAAACCATCAGTCTGGCTATTGCATACTTAGTTTTTGATTTGGACACAGAAATGTCATATTTGGCTTAAGAGTAACCATTGAGATTTTTAATCTAAGTTTCACTTTAAAAATTAATGCTAATAGTCTTAACATTTACAGTAAAATGGGTAAAGCCTGATTTTCAAGTAGAAATACATAAATAGAAGCCCTGAGAACTTGAACACTGGAAAATACTTCCCAAAGAAAACTTACTAGAGCATCCATCTTTGTTTGGTGTTTAAAAATAGAAAGTACTAGAGCTTGTCTTCTAGAGTTAACTACAATTTAGACCCTTTCTGTAAGCACTTTTGCTAGTGGCCTTTTCATTTTTATAAATAATTTATAAGCACTGGTAAAATTATAAAAACTATATTCTTCCTAATGTGCTTTTCTAGAACAAAATCCAATAGGTTTTCAAAACCTTATAAGTTAGCATCTTTTGTACTATTCTTGAATCCTTACAGAAGACGTTAAAGTATTTTTAACGTTGCAGGTTAAAAGTTATAAGGAAGTATAATATTGAGGAAGATGTGGGGAAAAGGCATTCTTCTTTGCTGCTGTTTGGAGTGCCCTTTTCCTGTGGAGGACAATTTGGCTTTGTTTATCACTTTACACCCACAGTTGCACTCTTTCCTACAGATACACTAGCTTGTACATAAGACATGTTTACAAGGTTACTTTCTGAAGTATTGTTTGTTATTAGCAAAAGACTAGAAACAACCAAAATTCCATCAGTAAGAGGCTGGCTAAATAAATCATGGTATATCCATAGTTTGGAATACTGTTTGAAGATATATTTATCTTAATCATAACATATCTATTATTAGGTTAAAACAGTCAAGGTTCAGAAGAGCATACAGAGTATTTTACTATTTGTGTGCAAAAGGGTTGGGGCGATGAAGTATACATATGTATTCACTTTTGAATAGAGTCTCTCTAAAATGAATCGTAATAAATTGGCAACATTATTTTCGAGGAAGGAAACTGGGTGGCTGGGAGATTTTTTCACTTTATCCTTTTGTACCTTAAGAGTAATGTGAATGTGCTACCCATCCAGAAAAATTTTATGAACATTTTATTTTCAACAGAAGTAAAAGTAGAGAAAGGATGGTCTTTTCCACAAATGTGCTAAAGCAATTGGGTATCATATGCAGAAACAAAAAAACAAAATACCTTTGATCCATACCTCTTACCATATATAAAAATTAACTCAAAATGGATGAAAGCCCTAAAGGTAAAACTTAACACTGTAAAACTTCTGAAACATAGGATGAAACCATTGTGATCTTGGATTACACTAAGATTTCTTAGATTTGACATCAAAAGCATGATCCATAAAGGAAAAAAATGTAACATTGACAACGTATGCTCTTCAAAGACATTGTTAAGAAAATGAAAAGCTACAGGCTGGGGGGAAAAAAAAAACATTTTCAAATCACATATCTGAAAAAGGTCTTGTCTCCACAGTTTATTAAAAACTCTCAAAACTCACTAAGAAGGAAAAACAATCCGAAAAAAAAAGGTGCAAAGTATTTTATTTATTTGGTGAACACACGTTTCACCAAAAAAGATATACGGATGATAAATAAGCACCTGAAAAGATGTTAAACATCAGTCATTAGGGAAATGCAAATTAAAACTGCAGTGAGGTACTACCACACACTATTAGGATGTCTAAGATTGAAAAACTGATTACCCCAAGTGTTAGTGAAGATGTGGAGGAACTCTCATACATTGCTGAAGGGAATGTAAAATCACTCAGCCACTCTGGAAAATAGTTTGGTAGTTTCTTTAAAAGTGAGACATACTACTACCATACAACCCAGCCAGTCCACTCCTATGCATTCACCAAAGATAAATGAAAGCATATATCTACACGAAGATCTGTATACAACTGCCCAGAGCAGCTCTACTTGTAACAGCTTAAAACTGGAACAACTCCAGTGTTCAGCAGAACACTATTCAGCAACAGAAAGGAAGAAGTATTGATATATAAAGAAGAGTGAGTGAATCTCACAATAATTGCGCTGAGTGGAAAATCATTCAAAAATGAGTACATCAAATATGATTTCATTTATATAAAATTCTAGGAAATAAAAGTGAATTGATTGTGACAGAAAACAGGTCAGTGGTAGCCTTGGGTGGATGTGTAGGAACAGGGAGATATAGAAGTGGGGGAGGGCTTCCCTGGTGGCGCAGTGGTTAAGAATCCGCCTGCCAATGGAGGGAACACGGGTTCAAGCCCTGGTCCAGGAAGATCCCACATGCCGCGGAGCAACTAACCCCGTTCATCACAACTACTGAGCTTGCGCTCTAGACCCCGTGAGCCACACTACTGAGCCCGCACGCCACAACTACTGAAGCCCACGCAGCTAGAGCCCATGCTCCACAAGAGAAGCCATGGCAATGAAAAGCCCGTGCACCACAACAAAGAGTAGCCCCCGCTCGCCACAACAAGAGAAAGCCTGCGTGCAGCAACGAAGACCCAACGCAGCCCAAAAATAAATAAGTAAATAAATTTAAAAAAAAAAAAAAAGAAGTGGGGGAAATTACAAAGAGGCGTAAGGGAACTTTTGGGATAATGGAAGTGTTCATTATCATGATTATGGTTTATACATATATCAAAATTGTACACTTTAAATATGCATAGCTTATTGTATTTCAACTATATCTCAGTAAGGCTGTTTTAAAAAATGTGAATGTATTATACGAAAATTAATTATTTTTAAATGTTTAAAATAACATTCTTGAAATGACAAAAACAGTAGCAATAGAGAACAAATTACTGTTGCCAGGGGACACGGGATGAGTTTTGGGGAGGGTGTGAACACAGAGAAGTAGCACAAGTGAGTTCTTTGCGGCAGTGGAGCAGTTCTGTATCTTGGTTGTCGTGATCACAGGAATAAGTGCATGGGGTCAAATTACATAGAGCTATGTGCATGTGTGCATACACAGATGAATGCAGGTTAAAAAAATGGTGAAGGGCTTCCCTGGTGGCGCAGTGGTTGAGAGTCCGCCTGCCGATGCAGGGGACGCGGGTTCGTGCCCCGGTCCGGGAAGATCCCACGTGCCGCGGAGCGGCTGGGCCCGTGAGCCATGGCCGCTGAGCCTGCGTGTCCGGAGCCTGTGCTCCGCAACGGGAGAGGCCACGACAGTGAGAGGCCTGCGTACCACACACACACACACACACACACACACAAAACGTTCCTTTTCATCCATTTCTTAGGTGTCCCACAGTTTCTATAGTGTTATGTTTTTATAGTTTTATATTAGAAAATATATGTAAGGGGCAATATTAGGGTAGGAGATTAAGAAGTACAGACTACTGTGTATAAAATAAGCTACAAGGATATATTGTACATTACATGGAATATAGCCGATATTTTATAATAACTATAAATGGAGTATAATCTTTAAAAATTGTGAATCCCTATGTTGTATAGTTGAAACTTACATCATATTATAAATCAAGTCTACCTCAATTTTTAAAAATATGTATCTATATATATTTAGATCATTTGAAACAGTAGGAGGATATGACCTTGACCTAAATACTGGTATTTCCGAGACTGCCTGGTAAGCTAGCTGTGGAAGCTACTTGGATTTTAATGACACAGGGACATCAGATCTCTGAGGGCAGCAGGATTTATTTGCTTCTGTGTTCTTCCCCATTTCAGTGTCCTGAATTAGAAGTTCTTCCAAAAAAGAAACCCAGTATAAAAAGTAAAGTGCTTTATAGATGAGAACATGCCATCTGACAAGTTTCAGGGCATTTTATTGAGTACTCTGAGGCTGGGGGTAGCGTAAGTTACCTGAGAAATATTGTGGAACAAGGATATTCTGTGTTTTGTTTGAAGAGAGGCAAATCGAAAATTCTTGAGTGTTCATCATTATTTTCCACTGAGTTCTAAGGTTAACAGCAGTTTGCTTCCGTTTAAAGTGAGAATAAGTGTTGCATCAATACCTCTCTTTAGAGGCAGCCATTCTAATTCTGAACCTTAAGTGAATACACTTAAGGGGGAGCCATGGAACATGTTTTATACTGTACACTGTGGAAAAGAGCACCAGAAACAGGCAAAGATGAGAAAAAGGATTCTGCTGATGGAACAAGAGAGATTTCCTAAGACAAAATGTGTTTTCATGTAGCCTTTCTAAAAAAAAAAACGAAGTATTAGCACTCAAATTTTAACAGTTCTTGAAAACAATCAGTGGCTACAACCAAGAGGAGTTTGCCCTTCAGAGGTGGGAAACAAGAAAAGATACTGAGAGAGGAGAAGGTTGATTTAAATTAAAAATTTTGGATGAATTTTTTTCTGATTCAGAGATAAGCTCAGTAATGTTAATTGTCGATTTGTATTGAGAGGGTTGGGAATAAGAGGAAGAAAATGTAGAAAAACACACAATTTGGAGATTTGTGAGTAAATATTAATGATTTTATTCCCCCAAATCATCTTTTCTTTAAAGTGAAAGATGTGAGTAGTCAGCTTTATGAGTTAGTTTTCAAATATAATTCAGCCTATAAGAATTCTGTTAATTCAAATTTCGTAATTCTCTGTGGGTAAACACAAGACTCTTGTCTCCTTACATACTGACAATTCTAATTATCCGTACTCAGAAAGGGTTTTGAATACTAGATACCACAATTTCTTTAAAATTGAAATATTTTACCCACAAAGTCTCACTGTTATATTCACGAGTCATGTTAATTTGGAGTTTCCATAAATGCTATAAACCAAATGAATTATCTCAGTACATGTATAGGGCTATAGCCTATTTTATTTGTTGAAATAGCTATTTTAGTTGAAATAGCATCATTAGAAAAACAGGATCGCTTTTTACAAGTTTTAAGGATTTTCTGTGATTTTTTTCTGCAAAACTTGTGACATCTTTTTTTTCTGTTTTGGAGTGTGTGTGTGTGTGTGTGTGTGTGTGTGTGTGTGTGTGTATATATAGATATAGATATAGATATAGATATAGATATCTTTAATGAGACTTGTTTGTTTATTCTTCTGTTTTCCCTCTAGATAAAAGTTAAGCAGGTAGAAGAACAACTACATCCTTTTACTGAAACCAGTTCACAGAACGACCATCTACGCAAGTTGAATAAGGCACTAGAGGGCAAACATGCTCAGGTGTGATTAACAGCTATAAAACAGATTGCTTCTATGTTGTTTTAATAATTAGCTTTTAAGAAATTGGTGACTTTCTCCCCACCTCACCGTATGATCCCAGAAAGATGAATATTCTCTCACTTGACTCAATTTATCAAAAATATTTTAAACACCCTCGATGTACAAGGTTCCACTCAACCACAGAAGAGTTCATAAAGATGCCTGAAGCAGTATTGGGACATTCAACTTGCATGCTCTAATTGCAGGATTAGGAATGTACTCGGCAGACTTTATTATAGAATAGAAGGTTATGCCTTTCAGAAACAAAATAGATTGTATTGTGAGCATGCATAGGGAACATCATCATGATGAAAGCATCGAGAATCTCTATCATAGAGGAAGTGTTTTTTTAATTTGAACCTTAAAACTTTTGGCAGAGGTGAGGAACAAGTATCTTTGGGTTTTTAATTACAGGCGAATGCAGAACTCATTGCCAACAAGATATACTTGCAATAGTGCACTTGAAAGAGGTATTAGTAGTGAAGGTGCTTACTTGTTAGCATGGTGGCTATTGAGACTGGGACTATTGAGACTATTAACAATGATTTACAAATTTATCACATTATGTATTTTGAATTTTTAACAGTGTAAGCATGTGTAACTTCTTTAACTATAACGTTTGTGTATGGATACCCTTGGTAACCAAGCAACTAGAATGTGTCTTCAAATGGGTTCTAACAATCTGACTATACTGGTAAAGGGGACCTCATCAGATCTGCTTTGTTTCTTCATGAGGACATACTTTACACTAGTATTTTCTTCATTCTGAAAGCAAAGGAACACATTTTAAAGTATATTTTCCATCCCAGCTTCATTTAGAACGTTGTGTTGTTTCTCATAGTAAAGGGGGCACTCACTGAAAAATAATTCTAGGTTTAGTTGATTTTGTCTTTTTAAATTGCTGATGCTTCCAAGAAGGAGGAAGTCTCCAGAGAGGCCTGCATCTTCAAAATTACTTTAAAGCCATAGGCCCCGTGTCAACACTGTAAAGGAACGAAGTTCATCAGTTGTTTTGCCCAGTGTTAGGCCAAACCCTACACACCATGTGACCTTTGCACCTACCCTGACTTCTGTGAGGTCTTCTCAGGAGATTGGAGACTCTGGGATCTCTCTAAAGACTCTTTTGAATGCCATTAAAACCATGGAGGGAAGACTGGAAGGTAAAATAGACATTCTTGCCTCAAGACCATTAAAAAATGATGAGTCACCAAATTTTCTTCACCGGGCTTCGGTAAGTGAAGGCCACAAATTAAATCATAAGGAAATTTCAGATTTATACAACAATGAAGAAAAGCAGTAACATCTAGAAAGATAACGTTTGGAGGTGTGAGTAACAACAAGGAAAGAACTTCTTCACAAACAGCAAAAACTGATGATGTAGATCAAAACCATCAGTCTGGCTATTGCATACTTAGTTTTTGATTTGGACACAGAAATGTCATATTTGGCTTAAGAGTAACCATTGAGATTTTTAATCTAAGTTTCACTTTAAAAATTAATGCTAATAGTCTTAACATTTACAGTAAAATGGGTAAAGCCTGATTTTCAAGTAGAAATACATAAATAGAAGCCCTGAGAACTTGAACACTGGAAAATACTTCCCAAAGAAAACTTACTAGAGCATCCATCTTTGTTTGGTGTTTAAAAATAGAAAGTACTAGAGCTTGTCTTCTAGAGTTAACTACAATTTAGACCCTTTCTGTAAGCACTTTTGCTAGTGGCCTTTTCATTTTTATAAATAATTTATAAGCACTGGTAAAATTATAAAAACTATATTCTTCCTAATGTGCTTTTCTAGAACAAAATCCAATAGGTTTTCAAAACCTTATAAGTTAGCATCTTTTGTACTATTCTTGAATCCTTACAGAAGACGTTAAAGTATTTTTAACGTTGCAGGTTAAAAGTTATAAGGAAGTATAATATTGAGGAAGATGTGGGGAAAAGGCATTCTTCTTTGCTGCTGTTTGGAGTGCCCTTTTCCTGTGGAGGACAATTTGGCTTTGTTTATCACTTTACACCCACAGTTGCACTCTTTCCTACAGATACACTAGCTTGTACATAAGACATGTTTACAAGGTTACTTTCTGAAGTATTGTTTGTTATTAGCAAAAGACTAGAAACAACCAAAATTCCATCAGTAAGAGGCTGGCTAAATAAATCATGGTATATCCATAGTTTGGAATACTGTTTGAAGATATATTTATCTTAATCATAACATATCTATTATTAGGTTAAAACAGTCAAGGTTCAGAAGAGCATACAGAGTATTTTACTATTTGTGTGCAAAAGGGTTGGGGCGATGAAGTATACATATGTATTCACTTTTGAATAGAGTCTCTCTAAAATGAATCGTAATAAATTGGCAACATTATTTTCGAGGAAGGAAACTGGGTGGCTGGGAGATTTTTTCACTTTATCCTTTTGTACCTTAAGAGTAATGTGAATGTGCTACCCATCCAGAAAAATTTTATGAACATTTTATTTTCAACAGAAGTAAAAGTAGAGAAAGGATGGTCTTTTCCACAAATGTGCTAAAGCAATTGGGTATCATATGCAGAAACAAAAAAACAAAATACCTTTGATCCATACCTCTTACCATATATAAAAATTAACTCAAAATGGATGAAAGCCCTAAAGGTAAAACTTAACACTGTAAAACTTCTGAAACATAGGATGAAACCATTGTGATCTTGGATTACACTAAGATTTCTTAGATTTGACATCAAAAGCATGATCCATAAAGGAAAAAAATGTAACATTGACAACGTATGCTCTTCAAAGACATTGTTAAGAAAATGAAAAGCTACAGGCTGGGGGGAAAAAAAAAACATTTTCAAATCACATATCTGAAAAAGGTCTTGTCTCCACAGTTTATTAAAAACTCTCAAAACTCACTAAGAAGGAAAAACAATCCGAAAAAAAAAGGTGCAAAGTATTTTATTTATTTGGTGAACACACGTTTCACCAAAAAAGATATACGGATGATAAATAAGCACCTGAAAAGATGTTAAACATCAGTCATTAGGGAAATGCAAATTAAAACTGCAGTGAGGTACTACCACACACTATTAGGATGTCTAAGATTGAAAAACTGATTACCCCAAGTGTTAGTGAAGATGTGGAGGAACTCTCATACATTGCTGAAGGGAATGTAAAATCACTCAGCCACTCTGGAAAATAGTTTGGTAGTTTCTTTAAAAGTGAGACATACTACTACCATACAACCCAGCCAGTCCACTCCTATGCATTCACCAAAGATAAATGAAAGCATATATCTACACGAAGATCTGTATACAACTGCCCAGAGCAGCTCTACTTGTAACAGCTTAAAACTGGAACAACTCCAGTGTTCAGCAGAACACTATTCAGCAACAGAAAGGAAGAAGTATTGATATATAAAGAAGAGTGAGTGAATCTCACAATAATTGCGCTGAGTGGAAAATCATTCAAAAATGAGTACATCAAATATGATTTCATTTATATAAAATTCTAGGAAATAAAAGTGAATTGATTGTGACAGAAAACAGGTCAGTGGTAGCCTTGGGTGGATGTGTAGGAACAGGGAGATATAGAAGTGGGGGAGGGCTTCCCTGGTGGCGCAGTGGTTAAGAATCCGCCTGCCAATGGAGGGAACACGGGTTCAAGCCCTGGTCCAGGAAGATCCCACATGCCGCGGAGCAACTAACCCCGTTCATCACAACTACTGAGCTTGCGCTCTAGACCCCGTGAGCCACACTACTGAGCCCGCACGCCACAACTACTGAAGCCCACGCAGCTAGAGCCCATGCTCCACAAGAGAAGCCATGGCAATGAAAAGCCCGTGCACCACAACAAAGAGTAGCCCCCGCTCGCCACAACAAGAGAAAGCCTGCGTGCAGCAACGAAGACCCAACGCAGCCCAAAAATAAATAAGTAAATAAATTTAAAAAAAAAAAAAAAAAAGAAGTGGGGGAAATTACAAAGAGGCATAAGGGAACTTTTGGGATAATGGAAGTGTTCATTATCATGATTATGGTTTATACATATATCAAAATTGTACACTTTAAATATACATAGCTTATTGTATTTCAACTATATCTCAGTAAGGCTGTTTTAAAAAATGTGAATGTATTATACGAAAATTAATTATTTTTAAATGTTTAAAATAACATTCTTGAAATGACAAAAACAGTAGCAATAGAGAACAAATTACTGTTGCCAGGGGACACGGGATGAGTTTTGGGGAGGGTGTGAACACAGAGAAGTAGCACAAGTGAGTTCTTTGCGGCAGTGGAGCAGTTCTGTATCTTGGTTGTCGTGATCACAGGAATAAGTGCATGGGGTCAAATTACATAGAGCTATGTGCATGTGTGCATACACAGATGAATGCAGGTTAAAAAAATGGTGAAGGGCTTCCCTGGTGGCGCAGTGGTTGAGAGTCCGCCTGCCGATGCAGGGGACGCGGGTTCGTGCCCCGGTCCGGGAAGATCCCACGTGCCGCGGAGCGGCTGGGCCCGTGAGCCATGGCCGCTGAGCCTGCGTGTCCGGAGCCTGTGCTCCGCAACGGGAGAGGCCACGACAGTGAGAGGCCTGCGTACCACACACACACACACACACACACACACAAAACGTTCCTTTTCATCCATTTCTTAGGTGTCCCACAGTTTCTATAGTGTTATGTTTTTATAGTTTTATATTAGAAAATATATGTAAGGGGCAATATTAGGGTAGGAGATTAAGAAGTACAGACTACTGTGTATAAAATAAGCTACAAGGATATATTGTACATTACATGGAATATAGCCGATATTTTATAATAACTATAAATGGAGTATAATCTTTAAAAATTGTGAATCCCTATGTTGTATAGTTGAAACTTACATCATATTATAAATCAAGTCTACCTCAATTTTTAAAAATATGTATCTATATATATTTAGATCATTTGAAACAGTAGGAGGATATGACCTTGACCTAAATACTGGTATTTCCGAGACTGCCTGGTAAGCTAGCTGTGGAAGCTACTTGGATTTTAATGACACAGGGACATCAGATCTCTGAGGGCAGCAGGATTTATTTGCTTCTGTGTTCTTCCCCATTTCAGTGTCCTGAATTAGAAGTTCTTCCAAAAAAGAAACCCAGTATAAAAAGTAAAGTGCTTTATAGATGAGAACATGCCATCTGACAAGTTTCAGGGCATTTTATTGAGTACTCTGAGGCTGGGGGTAGCGTAAGTTACCTGAGAAATATTGTGGAACAAGGATATTCTGTGTTTTGTTTGAAGAGAGGCAAATCGAAAATTCTTGAGTGTTCATCATTATTTTCCACTGAGTTCTAAGGTTAACAGCAGTTTGCTTCCGTTTAAAGTGAGAATAAGTGTTGCATCAATACCTCTCTTTAGAGGCAGCCATTCTAATTCTGAACCTTAAGTGAATACACTTAAGGGGGAGCCATGGAACATGTTTTATACTGTACACTGTGGAAAAGAGCACCAGAAACAGGCAAAGATGAGAAAAAGGATTCTGCTGATGGAACAAGAGAGATTTCCTAAGACAAAATGTGTTTTCATGTAGCCTTTCTAAAAAAAAAAACGAAGTATTAGCACTCAAATTTTAACAGTTCTTGAAAACAATCAGTGGCTACAACCAAGAGGAGTTTGCCCTTCAGAGGTGGGAAACAAGAAAAGATACTGAGAGAGGAGAAGGTTGATTTAAATTAAAAATTTTGGATGAATTTTTTTCTGATTCAGAGATAAGCTCAGTAATGTTAATTGTCGATTTGTATTGAGAGGGTTGGGAATAAGAGGAAGAAAATGTAGAAAAACACACAATTTGGAGATTTGTGAGTAAATATTAATGATTTTATTCCCCCAAATCATCTTTTCTTTAAAGTGAAAGATGTGAGTAGTCAGCTTTATGAGTTAGTTTTCAAATATAATTCAGCCTATAAGAATTCTGTTAATTCAAATTTCGTAATTCTCTGTGGGTAAACACAAGACTCTTGTCTCCTTACATACTGACAATTCTAATTATCCGTACTCAGAAAGGGTTTTGAATACTAGATACCACAATTTCTTTAAAATTGAAATATTTTACCCACAAAGTCTCACTGTTATATTCATGAGTCATGTTAATTTGGAGTTTCCATAAATGCTATAAACCAAATGAATTATCTCAGTACATGTATAGGGCTATAGCCTATTTTATTTGTTGAAATAGCTATTTTAGTTGAAATAGCATCATTAGAAAAACAGGATCGCTTTTTACAAGTTTTAAGGATTTTCTGTGATTTTTTTCTGCAAAACTTGTGACATCTTTTTTTTCTGTTTTGGAGTGTGTGTGTGTGTGTGTGTGTGTGTGTGTGTGTGTGTGTGTATATATAGATATAGATATAGATATAGATATCTTTAATGAGACTTGTTTGTTTATTCTTCTGTTTTCCCTCTAGATAAAAGTTAAGCAGGTAGAAGAACAACTACATCCTTTTACTGAAACCAGTTCACAGAACGACCATCTACGCAAGTTGAATAAGGCACTAGAGGGCAAACATGCTCAGGTGTGATTAACAGCTATAAAACAGATTGCTTCTATGTTGTTTTAATAATTAGCTTTTAAGAAATTGGTGACTTTCTCCCCACCTCACCGTATGATCCCAGAAAGATGAATATTCTCTCACTTGACTCAATTTATCAAAAATATTTTAAACACCCTCGATGTACAAGGTTCCACTCAACCACAGAAGAGTTCATAAAGATGCCTGAAGCAGTATTGGGACATTCAACTTGCATGCTCTAATTGCAGGATTAGGAATGTACTCGGCAGACTTTATTATAGAATAGAAGGTTATGCCTTTCAGAAACAAAATAGATTGTATTGTGAGCATGCATAGGGAACATCATCATGATGAAAGCATCGAGAATCTCTATCATAGAGGAAGTGTTTTTTTAATTTGAACCTTAAAACTTTTGGCAGAGGTGAGGAACAAGTATCTTTGGGTTTTTAATTACAGGCGAATGCAGAACTCATTGCCAACAAGATATACTTGCAATAGTGCACTTGAAAGAGGTATTAGTAGTGAAGGTGCTTACTTGTTAGCATGGTGGCTATTGAGACTGGGACTATTGAGACTATTAACAATGATTTACAAATTTATCACATTATGTATTTTGAATTTTTAACAGTGTAAGCATGTGTAACTTCTTTAACTATAACGTTTGTGTATGGATACCCTTGGTAACCAAGCAACTAGAATGTGTCTTCAAATGGGTTCTAACAATCTGACTATACTGGTAAAGGGGACCTCATCAGATCTGCTTTGTTTCTTCATGAGGACATACTTTACACTAGTATTTTCTTCATTCTGAAAGCAAAGGAACACATTTTAAAGTATATTTTCCATCCCAGCTTCATTTAGAACGTTGTGTTGTTTCTCATAGTAAAGGGGGCACTCACTGAAAAATAATTCTAGGTTTAGTTGATTTTGTCTTTTTAAATTGCTGATGCTTCCAAGAAGGAGGAAGTCTCCAGAGAGGCCTGCATCTTCAAAATTACTTTAAAGCCATAGGCCCCGTGTCAACACTGTAAAGGAACGAAGTTCATCAGTTGTTTTGCCCAGTGTTAGGCCAAACCCTACACACCATGTGACCTTTGCACCTACCCTGACTTCTGTGAGGTCTTCTCAGGAGATTGGAGACTCTGGGATCTCTCTAAAGACTCTTTTGAATGCCATTAAAACCATGGAGGGAAGACTGGAAGGTAAAATAGACATTCTTGCCTCAAGACCATTAAAAAATGATGAGTCACCAAATTTTCTTCACCGGGCTTCGGTAAGTGAAGGCCACAAATTAAATCATAAGGAAATTTCAGATTTATACAACAATGAAGAAAAGCAGTAACATCTAGAAAGATAACGTTTGGAGGTGTGAGTAACAACAAGGAAAGAACTTCTTCACAAACAGCAAAAACTGATGATGTAGATCAAAACCATCAGTCTGGCTATTGCATACTTAGTTTTTGATTTGGACACAGAAATGTCATATTTGGCTTAAGAGTAACCATTGAGATTTTTAATCTAAGTTTCACTTTAAAAATTAATGCTAATAGTCTTAACATTTACAGTAAAATGGGTAAAGCCTGATTTTCAAGTAGAAATACATAAATAGAAGCCCTGAGAACTTGAACACTGGAAAATACTTCCCAAAGAAAACTTACTAGAGCATCCATCTTTGTTTGGTGTTTAAAAATAGAAAGTACTAGAGCTTGTCTTCTAGAGTTAACTACAATTTAGACCCTTTCTGTAAGCACTTTTGCTAGTGGCCTTTTCATTTTTATAAATAATTTATAAGCACTGGTAAAATTATAAAAACTATATTCTTCCTAATGTGCTTTTCTAGAACAAAATCCAATAGGTTTTCAAAACCTTATAAGTTAGCATCTTTTGTACTATTCTTGAATCCTTACAGAAGACGTTAAAGTATTTTTAACGTTGCAGGTTAAAAGTTATAAGGAAGTATAATATTGAGGAAGATGTGGGGAAAAGGCATTCTTCTTTGCTGCTGTTTGGAGTGCCCTTTTCCTGTGGAGGACAATTTGGCTTTGTTTATCACTTTACACCCACAGTTGCGCTCTTTCCTACAGATACACTAGCTTGTACATAAGACATGTTTACAAGGTTACTTTCTGAAGTATTGTTTGTTATTAGCAAAAGACTAGAAACAACCAAAATTCCATCAGTAAGAGGCTGGCTAAATAAATCATGGTATATCCATAGTTTGGAATACTGTTTGAAGATATATTTATCTTAATCATAACATATCTATTATTAGGTTAAAACAGTCAAGGTTCAGAAGAGCATACAGAGTATTTTACTATTTGTGTGCAAAAGGGTTGGGGCGATGAAGTATACATATGTATTCACTTTTGAATAGAGTCTCTCTAAAATGAATCGTAATAAATTGGCAACATTATTTTCGAGGAAGGAAACTGGGTGGCTGGGAGATTTTTTCACTTTATCCTTTTGTACCTTAAGAGTAATGTGAATGTGCTACCCATCCAGAAAAATTTTATGAACATTTTATTTTCAACAGAAGTAAAAGTAGAGAAAGGATGGTCTTTTCCACAAATGTGCTAAAGCAATTGGGTATCATATGCAGAAACAAAAAAACAAAATACCTTTGATCCATACCTCTTACCATATATAAAAATTAACTCAAAATGGATGAAAGCCCTAAAGGTAAAACTTAACACTGTAAAACTTCTGAAACATAGGATGAAACCATTGTGATCTTGGATTACACTAAGATTTCTTAGATTTGACATCAAAAGCATGATCCATAAAGGAAAAAAATGTAACATTGACAACGTATGCTCTTCAAAGACATTGTTAAGAAAATGAAAAGCTACAGGCTGGGGGGAAAAAAAAAACATTTTCAAATCACATATCTGAAAAAGGTCTTGTCTCCACAGTTTATTAAAAACTCTCAAAACTCACTAAGAAGGAAAAACAATCCGAAAAAAAAAGGTGCAAAGTATTTTATTTATTTGGTGAACACACGTTTCACCAAAAAAGATATACGGATGATAAATAAGCACCTGAAAAGATGTTAAACATCAGTCATTAGGGAAATGCAAATTAAAACTGCAGTGAGGTACTACCACACACTATTAGGATGTCTAAGATTGAAAAACTGATTACCCCAAGTGTTAGTGAAGATGTGGAGGAACTCTCATACATTGCTGAAGGGAATGTAAAATCACTCAGCCACTCTGGAAAATAGTTTGGTAGTTTCTTTAAAAGTGAGACATACTACTACCATACAACCCAGCCAGTCCACTCCTATGCATTCACCAAAGATAAATGAAAGCATATATCTACACGAAGATCTGTATACAACTGCCCAGAGCAGCTCTACTTGTAACAGCTTAAAACTGGAACAACTCCAGTGTTCAGCAGAACACTATTCAGCAACAGAAAGGAAGAAGTATTGATATATAAAGAAGAGTGAGTGAATCTCACAATAATTGCGCTGAGTGGAAAATCATTCAAAAATGAGTACATCAAATATGATTTCATTTATATAAAATTCTAGGAAATAAAAGTGAATTGATTGTGACAGAAAACAGGTCAGTGGTAGCCTTGGGTGGATGTGTAGGAACAGGGAGATATAGAAGTGGGGGAGGGCTTCCCTGGTGGCGCAGTGGTTAAGAATCCGCCTGCCAATGGAGGGAACACGGGTTCAAGCCCTGGTCCAGGAAGATCCCACATGCCGCGGAGCAACTAACCCCGTTCATCACAACTACTGAGCTTGCGCTCTAGACCCCGTGAGCCACACTACTGAGCCCGCACGCCACAACTACTGAAGCCCACGCAGCTAGAGCCCATGCTCCACAAGAGAAGCCATGGCAATGAAAAGCCCGTGCACCACAACAAAGAGTAGCCCCCGCTCGCCACAACAAGAGAAAGCCTGCGTGCAGCAACGAAGACCCAACGCAGCCCAAAAATAAATAAGTAAATAAATTAAAAAAAAAAAAAAAAGAAGTGGGGGAAATTACAAAGAGGCGTAAGGGAACTTTTGGGATAATGGAAGTGTTCATTATCATGATTATGGTTTATACATATATCAAAATTGTACACTTTAAATATACATAGCTTATTGTATTTCAACTATATCTCAGTAAGGCTGTTTTAAAAAATGTGAATGTATTATACGAAAATTAATTATTTTTAAATGTTTAAAATAACATTCTTGAAATGACAAAAACAGTAGCAATAGAGAACAAATTACTGTTGCCAGGGGACACGGGATGAGTTTTGGGGAGGGTGTGAACACAGAGAAGTAGCACAAGTGAGTTCTTTGCGGCAGTGGAGCAGTTCTGTATCTTGGTTGTCGTGATCACAGGAATAAGTGCATGGGGTCAAATTACATAGAGCTATGTGCATGTGTGCATACACAGATGAATGCAGGTTAAAAAAATGGTGAAGGGCTTCCCTGGTGGCGCAGTGGTTGAGAGTCCGCCTGCCGATGCAGGGGACGCGGGTTCGTGCCCCGGTCCGGGAAGATCCCACGTGCCGCGGAGCGGCTGGGCCCGTGAGCCATGGCCGCTGAGCCTGCGTGTCCGGAGCCTGTGCTCCGCAACGGGAGAGGCCACGACAGTGAGAGGCCTGCGTACCACACACACACACACACACACACACACAAAACGTTCCTTTTCATCCATTTCTTAGGTGTCCCACAGTTTCTATAGTGTTATGTTTTTATAGTTTTATATTAGAAAATATATGTAAGGGGCAATATTAGGGTAGGAGATTAAGAAGTACAGACTACTGTGTATAAAATAAGCTACAAGGATATATTGTACATTACATGGAATATAGCCGATATTTTATAATAACTATAAATGGAGTATAATCTTTAAAAATTGTGAATCCCTATGTTGTATAGTTGAAACTTACATCATATTATAAATCAAGTCTACCTCAATTTTTAAAAATATGTATCTATATATATTTAGATCATTTGAAACAGTAGGAGGATATGACCTTGACCTAAATACTGGTATTTCCGAGACTGCCTGGTAAGCTAGCTGTGGAAGCTACTTGGATTTTAATGACACAGGGACATCAGATCTCTGAGGGCAGCAGGATTTATTTGCTTCTGTGTTCTTCCCCATTTCAGTGTCCTGAATTAGAAGTTCTTCCAAAAAAGAAACCCAGTATAAAAAGTAAAGTGCTTTATAGATGAGAACATGCCATCTGACAAGTTTCAGGGCATTTTATTGAGTACTCTGAGGCTGGGGGTAGCGTAAGTTACCTGAGAAATATTGTGGAACAAGGATATTCTGTGTTTTGTTTGAAGAGAGGCAAATCGAAAATTCTTGAGTGTTCATCATTATTTTCCACTGAGTTCTAAGGTTAACAGCAGTTTGCTTCCGTTTAAAGTGAGAATAAGTGTTGCATCAATACCTCTCTTTAGAGGCAGCCATTCTAATTCTGAACCTTAAGTGAATACACTTAAGGGGGAGCCATGGAACATGTTTTATACTGTACACTGTGGAAAAGAGCACCAGAAACAGGCAAAGATGAGAAAAAGGATTCTGCTGATGGAACAAGAGAGATTTCCTAAGACAAAATGTGTTTTCATGTAGCCTTTCTAAAAAAAAAAACGAAGTATTAGCACTCAAATTTTAACAGTTCTTGAAAACAATCAGTGGCTACAACCAAGAGGAGTTTGCCCTTCAGAGGTGGGAAACAAGAAAAGATACTGAGAGAGGAGAAGGTTGATTTAAATTAAAAATTTTGGATGAATTTTTTTCTGATTCAGAGATAAGCTCAGTAATGTTAATTGTCGATTTGTATTGAGAGGGTTGGGAATAAGAGGAAGAAAATGTAGAAAAACACACAATTTGGAGATTTGTGAGTAAATATTAATGATTTTATTCCCCCAAATCATCTTTTCTTTAAAGTGAAAGATGTGAGTAGTCAGCTTTATGAGTTAGTTTTCAAATATAATTCAGCCTATAAGAATTCTGTTAATTCAAATTTCGTAATTCTCTGTGGGTAAACACAAGACTCTTGTCTCCTTACATACTGACAATTCTAATTATCCGTACTCA